>NC_056728.1:52310847-52345847 GCF_019279795.1 Protopterus annectens
GGGTTGGGCTCTGGTGTAGGTGCCAGGGTGGCACCGGTGAGAGGCTGTGCAAAAGTGGGTACCAGTGCTGTGGCCAGTCTGGGGCAATCAGAATTGTCCTTGGTCTGTCCTGTCTTACCTTGAGTAATACTCTTGAGAGAAGGGGCAGAGGGGGGAAAAGGCATAGATGTAGAGATTTACCCACTGAAAGGATAGGAACCCACTTTCCAGGCCCTGCTGTGAGGGTTCCTGGTGCAGAATTTGCTGAGCCGGTGGTTGTAGGGGGAGGCAAAGAGATCCACCTCTGGGGTCCCCCATTTCTGAATCAGAAGGTTGAAGGTGCTGGGCTCCAATTGCCACTCATGTGGTTCTATGAGATTTCTGCTTAAGTTGTCTGCCAGTAGGTTTCGATTGCTTGGCAGGAATTGAGCTTGCAGATGGACATGCATGTGCAAGGCCGTATTCTACAGGGTCATGGCTAACCAGCAGAGTGGGTTCCTCTCTGCTTGTGGATGTACCACATAACTGTGGTGTTGTCTGGTTTTATTAGAAGTTGTCCTGGAAAGAGTAAGGACCTGAAAGCTGTAAGGGCATTCTGCACAGTTAGCATCTCTTTTTGGTTGATATGCAGATGAATTTGACTTGGGCTCCAGTGGCCCTGAATGCATTTACCGTCCAAGTGTGCTCCCCAGGCAAAGGTCAGTCCAGTGTTGTAGTTGCATGCTTCTGCCCACCAAAGGAACTCTGTCCTTAGACAGGTCCTGAGAATGTTGGCACCAAAGACTTTTTAAGTACCACTGAAGTTTCCTTATATGCAGTCTTGCATATGAAATTAGCAGTATACATGAGGCAATGAACCCTAGGGCCTGCAGTATTTTTCTTGCGGATAGCTGGGTTCTGGTGGCCATTTGTTTGAAGTAGGCTGTTAGATAAGACTTGTTTTTCTGAAGTGAGGAATGCCATCAGGGATGTTGTGTCCAAGCTTGCTCCTAGGAATACAATCTTTTGACTGGGTACCATTTTTGATTTATTTTCGTTAATGGTGTACTCCAAGGAAGTGAGAAGGTTTTTCACAAATGTCAGGTGCTGCAATAGCAATTCCTGACTGTCCGCCTCAATCAGGCAGTCGTCCAAGTACGGGTAAATTTGGATATTTCTCTGCCTGGAGTATGCGATGGCTAGAGCCAGGCATTTTGTGAATACTCTGGGCGCAGTGGATAAGCCAAAGGGAAGTGCAGAGAACTGATAATGCATAGATCCGGCCCTGAAATGTAGATACTTCCTGCATGACTCCCTTATGGGGATGTGCAGATAGGCTTCTTTTAAGTCTAAGGTGACTAACCAAGCATCCTTGGCTAGCATAGGAAGAAGCTGTTGCAGGGTAAGCATTTTGAATTTTGGTACCACCAGGAAGGTGTTGAGAATAGAAAGATCCAGGATTGGGCGCCAAGAACCCTCTTTTCTGGGTGCAAGGAAGAGTCTGGAGTAGAATCTTTGACCTCTCTGTTCTACTGGAACTGGCTGAATAGCTTTGATATTGAGCAGGGAAAAGAACTTGGCTTTGAACCTCTGCCCACTGGCTTGGAGGAAGGTCTAGGAACCCTCTTGGGGTTGGCAGTGAGTGGAAATAAAATTTGTACCACTGGGATACAATGTTGAGGACCCATCAGTCTTGTGTGATGGACATCCAGTTTTTTGCATGAAGGGCAAGTCTTTCTCCTAGGGGCACAAACAATTGAGCAGGGTTGGGGAGTGGAGTAAAGAAGTCATTGTCAGTTTTGTCAGTAAGGAGGTGGCTTACCACTCCCTGCTTTAGGAGTGGGAGCACGCAATTCCTTAGATCTCTGCATACCCTGAGACTGTAGTCTAGCTGGTCCGTTTCCCCTGGGTCTGATTTGAGAAGGCCTGGAGTGGGCTGGAAAGGACCAGTGTTTGGAAGGGCAATTCCTACTGAATCTAGGGGGTTGCACTTGTAAGAATTATTTAACAGTCTGCATAGACTTAGCTTTTTCTTCCATCTTTTTAAGAACCTCTTCTGCTTTGGTGCCAAACAAACTGTCATTGTTCAAAGGAGCGTCTAGTAACTGATTTGACATGGTCTGGCAAGGTCTGCTTCTTGAGCCAAGCATGTCTTCTCAGTACAGAGCCAGTGACTGCTGCCTGGCAAGATGCCTCTAGGGCGTCAAAGCCACACTACAAAGTATGCTTACTGACTTGGCTTGCAGAGTGCATAAGCTCCAGCAATTATTTATTTTCTGCTCAGTCTGTAAAGACTGCCATTTTCTATTTAATAAGTTCCATAATATGTTGCTGGTACTTCCGCATGTAAAACTGACAATTCAATGCCCTAATAGCAACAGTTGCAGAGGTATTATAACTTCTTACCACATCTATCCAAAGCTCTGAAATCCCTGTCTGAAGGGGTGAGATTCTTGGCTGTAGTTGCCGTGATACCTTTAGGCCCCTGGGAAATTATTTCTGGGTCAGCAGTAGGATTGTTGAAAAGAAATTTGTGAGTGTCAGGTACTCTGTAGTACCTGTCTGGTTTCTTAGGGGCAGGAGGCAAAGTATCAGGAGTAAGACTGGATTCCATAAAAACATCAACAACATCCAAGACGGGGGATTGCTAAAGGCCTGTGCTGAGGCAAATCTAGGAATTCTCAGAGTCTCTTTTGGACTGAGGATAGTCTTGGCATTCCCACTGGAAATGCTCTCAAGTATGCAAGGTTTCACCAAAAGAAAGATCCTCTGGAGGGGAGGCAGAGGGAATGGATTCCTCTGCATCTGAATCCTCATAAGCAGATAAGGGCATGTCTTCATAATCAGAAACCTCAGAGTCATCGGACTCCTGGTCTGTAGAAGCTGCCGGGGACTGGTCTCTTTTCCTCATAGCAGGGGAATGCAGACTTCCACTAATCAGTGTAATAAGGTCTTCTGCCATTCTAAGCATTTGTCGTTGTGGCAAGGGAGCAGGTGCATGTGCTTTGGTCGGTTTTCTAGGCATAGCGTGTACTCTTGACCTAATAAACTCAGTAGTTTTAGAAAAGAAAAAAAAAAGTCGTCTGTTTGAGTCGAACATCAGTTGAGTGAAGAACTGCCTCAGAAGCCGATGCTTGCACAGCGGCTCTGGACCCATCCAAGGTAGAGATATCCGCAGGTTCCACAGTCGAAGAACAGTCTTGTGGCATACCGGACTCCGAATGGGTCTCGGGAGAGGCCTGCAAATCTTAGAAGCTGGCATCAGGGGCTGCGAAAGCTCCTCACTGAGTACCAGCAAACTGGCGACTAGCTTAACGGAAGCATCGTCAGCAGCTTTGGACCTATGCGGTCTGTCTCTGTCTTTATTCTTATGTTTTTTCGTAATGTTTGTAGTCTGATGGCTTACCGAAGCCATTTCAGAATACGGAGTTAGAGAGCGAAAGAATTTAGCGACAAAGAGAGCCCGAAGACAAATGGTTCTGGCGTTGAACAAGGCACAAAACCAACAGCGAGGTACGTCGTGGTCTGGGCCTAAATAGGTGACACAGTAACAATGAAAATCTGTGTGGTATTTGCTTTCCACAGGCAAGACAATTGTTAACTTTTTCTGACATAGTTTTGAGCAAGAAAAAGGATCCCCAACGGGGTACTTAGCTTTAGAAGACTTCAGGATTATTAAATTCGTAAACAAAATTCAGGTAGCAGCCGACTGGCACTTGCGAACTGCTTCGGGCTCCTCGCCAAAAAAAAAAATGATGTAATGGTGTCGGCTGCCTGTCTTTATACCCCTGATGACCTGACGTCAGTCCTGGAGAGACGGCAACTGACGCAGAAATATTATGTCTCTGGTATTCAGGCCGACTGAGGGCTACCTGCAGGTAGATATCCCAAGTGTGAGGACTGCAACAGTGAAACACGAAGAACATCCTAAGTTGTCTATGCACATCAAGTTGGTGAAGTCTTTATTCTGCCTTGTTGGTATGGTTAGGGAAGAACATGAAGCTCAATAGATTGGTTAATATTAAATTGAGAGCACATTTTAGGGACAAAGGACATGTTAGTTCGAAGTGAAACCCTGTCTTTATGGCAAATCAAAATAGGGCGGTTTGACTGAAAGCACTTGTAGCTTTGAAATTCTTCTAGCTGAGGTTACAGCTACCAGAAAAATCGTTTTCCAAGAGAGGAACTTTAGATTGCATGTGGAAGAAGGTTCAAAGGGTGGTGAGGTTAAGTGCGATAGGACAAAGTTTAAGTCCCAAGGAGGGACAGGTTCTATAAATGGAGGTCTCAATAAGGAAGTGCCTTTCAAAAATGCTTTACAGTCTATGTACCATCAAGTTAGGTGTATGCTGTCCTAAGTGGAAATTGGAAATAGCTGCTATCTGGACTTCAACTGTAGCAGCGGCTGAGCCTTGTTGGAAGAGTTCCTAAAGGAAATCCAAAACTGAAGAAATTGGGGCAGTGAAGAGGTCTGTTTCTGGTCTGCGCCCAGAAAGAAAATCTTTTCCATTTACTAGAATATAGTTTCCTGGTAAAAACCTTATGAGTGGATATCAAAATGCATTTTACTGCTGGAGTGAAATCCTGAAGCCTGACTAAAGTTGGAAGTGGAGCAGCCAAGCTGTCAAGTTGAGGGTGTGGACAGAAGGATGGAGCGTTCCTGACATATGTGTCAGCAGGTCTGGAACTGGGTCCAGAATCCATGGATCCTCCCGCAAATGAGGCCCGAGAAAGGGGAATCAAATCGGACGAGGCCAATATGGAGCAAAGAGAATCATCTTGCTTCCCAAGGATTTTGCTTTCTGAATGACTTTTGATACGAGGGGAAACGGGGGGGGGGAAGCATAAAGAAGTTCAGAGTGCCAATTGTGAACAAGAGCGTCTCTCTGCGTCTCCCCCGGAGGGGGGGATTAGGGCAGAGTAGCTGCTGCATTTGACGTTCATAGGATTGGCAAAAAGACTGCAGCAAGGCTGGCCCCATTTGCGGAAGATATCTACCGCTATGTTCTGATTTAGAGACCATTCATGAGGCATCAATATTGCCCTGCTGAGCTTGTCGGCTATCACATTGGACTTTCCCAGGATGTGTGTTACTACTAGAAAGCGTTGGGAAGAGATTGCCCACTGCCAAACCCTCAGAGACTCTTGACAAAGTGTGTATAATCTGGTTTCTCCCTGTTTGTTTATATACCATACCACTGACATATTGTCTGACTGGACAGCAATCGTCCCTAGAGGAAGAGAGTTGTGGAGTGCTTGCAATGGCAGAAGTACTGCTCTCCTCTCTAGAACACTGATGTGCAAATGGGCCTCATGTTCTTGCCATATGCCTTGTACTGTCTTTTCCAGGTAATGCCCCCCCCCCCCCACCTGGGAAGCATCCGTGGTCACAGTAGCAACAGGTTGATGTGGAGCAAATTGTCTCCCGATGGTTAACTCGTTGGATTGAGTCCACCAATGAAGATCCTTCTTGCAAGTTTCTGTTATTATGATTAGGCGAGATAGAGGAAGTTCTTGAAGCGACCACTGGGAGAATAGTAACCACTGTAGAATTCTCATATGCATCCTGGTTAAGGGAACAAGGGTCATGGTTGAGGTCATTGTTCCCAGTAGTTTGAGCACTATCTTTGCCTTGGCCTTGTGGTTTGGGAAGCAGCAGCAATATCTGTTTGAGATTCGCAATTCTGTCGGCGGGAAGGCAAGCCATCATCGAAACGGTGTATTTCTGCACAAGGCAGATTTTTGCAAGTTTATTGCAATGTGTAGCTGAGCACAAATTTGTAGGGTCATGTCTCTGGCCTGTTGAAGTAGATGACTGGTGATGACAGTTAGGAGCCAGTCGTCCAAGTACAGAAACACTCAGAATCCAAGACATCTAAAGTGAGCCGTTACTACTGCCATGCATTTGGTGAACACTCTGGGGGTTGTAGTGAGACCAAAAGGCACAGCACGAAACTGATAGTGACTGGCTCCCAGCCGGAAGCATAAAAGTGACTCCTCGATGCTCTGTCCACTTTTATGTGGTAATACGCATCTTGGATGTCTATCGAGCACATCCAATTTTCTTTCCCTAAAAGGGAAGTATAAACTGCAGTGTCACCATTCAAAACCTGGACTTCTTGACTGATTCGTTTAGTTTGCCGAGATCCAATATGGGTCTCCAAGCCTCCTATTCTTTTTGGTACTAAAAAGAATCTAGAGTAAGTTCCGAATCCTATTTGGTCTGCAGGGACGGTTTGGATGACTCTTTTGTTTAGCAACTTTTGGATTTCCATGGTTGTTGATCCCTGAGATTGGGTGGAACATCCGAGATTTTTCTGGTTCGAGGAAGGGGGTACTAAAAGGGTATGGAGTATCCTCTGGGTATTATGTTTTGCACACACTTGTCTTTTGTGATGTTGTGCCAGGCTTCTGGATACAAAGGTAAACGTCCCCCAACTGGCTCCAGAGTAGCACAGTCGGGCCCTCCTTTCAGGAGTGCTGATAGGGATGTCTGCAAAAGGAATCACGGTTGCCCTGGAACTGTGGGCCCCCTCTGCCTCTAGAACAGCGTCTACCATTATTTTCTCCCCCTCTACCCCTGGGGATGAAATCACCTTGTGCGTTTGGGAAAAATCTCTGGGATTTCTTGAACCACATCTTACCGCCTTTCTGCCCTTTAGGGTAGGGTCTTGAAGGGACGGAAAAATGTACTCTAATAGCAGAGAGAGTTTTCCCTTCCTGCTCGCATCTGGTGAGTGTATCCTTAACTTTTGGTCGAAAAAGTGAGGAACTGTCAAAAGGGGCATTAATGAAGGTAGACTTAAAGGGTACCGCAAAGTTACACAAGTACATTCAGGAGTGTCTCCCAAGGGAAACTCCTGAACCCGCTGCCCTACTTGCGCCATCTGCTGCATATGATATCGGTCTCATGGAGGAATTCACTAGGAGTTTAAGGTGGATAACTGAGTGGTACCCCCATAGTTGAAGTACCTTGTAGAGCATCTCCTAGTTCCTTCAGGAGATCTCTCTGAAGCCTTGTAAAATGGGTAAGATGATTCAGCGGTTTAAGGGTAAAAGCCGCTGAACAAAAAACACACTTCCCATATCTGTCCATCGTTTGAGACACTTTGATCGGCGGATGGACAGATGAGGATGTCTCTGCAAGCTCCTTCTTGGTGGCTGCTGCCACCACCATAGCATCTACCGGCACACCTTTAGTCAAGAAATCTTTTTCCTAGGAGGCTGACAAAAACTTGTTTGGCCTCCTAGAGACTGGCTCCATCGTGTCAGGTGATTCCCATGCCTTTCAAATGGCCAAGTCCATGAGCTTGTCGAAAGGCGGACACACCCAAGAGGATGAAGGATGAGATCCGAAAGCCTTCAGGTACACAAACTCCTCATCAGAAGGGGTGATGGTAGTCCAGCCGCTTCTCTGTTTTAGGATCTCAAGGATATCTGCAAAGGAGATATCAGAGGACAACTGTGGGTACCATTCTGACTCCTCGAGATCAGTGTCAGAGGCGACAAACTCATCAGGGGAGTCTACATGCTTCCTCTTGCATGTTTTCTTCTGAAGAGGCTCCTCAGAAAGGTATTCTGGAGGTGTCTCGGAAGAATGGGGATCACCCAGAGGGTGTTCCTGAGGCTGATCTCTGCTGTCCTGTGGATAGGGTGGTGCCAAAACAGAAGCTGGTGCTTTTGGGGAAGAACATCAGCATCCCTGCGTAGAGCTGTAGATTTAGCCAGCACGCTCATCAGCTCGAAGGCCGCCTCCCCTGGTTCCACAGACACCACCGGTTCAGAAGAAGCAGAGGTAGCCCCCGGTTCCAGGGAAATCTGCTCTGAAGCCGATGCAGGAGCCGAGATTAGTCAAGCCGACGCACCGAGAGGTAGACTTGGAATCGAAGAGGCTTGGGTCTGAGAAGCTCACTCGGGGCCGACCAGTAAACTTCAGCTCCTAGACATTATGGACAGCACCGAGAGTGTTGAAGCAAATATCGGTTCTGGTAAGGCCTCATGGGGTGCCGGAGTCAAAGGTTCTACTGGAAGCGGTACTGGATATTCTGGCTCTGATAGACTGATATGGCTCGGAGGAGGAACAGTAGTGATGTCAAAGATTTGGACAGCTGTGAGGCCAGCTGGGCAAGAGCAGAGAGCAAATTTGCCAGCCCCAGTGCTTTCAAGAGTCTGCGCATCTCCCTCTCCACATCTTCATCAGATAGGCTCCTAGAGGACTTTGAGGAAAGGGTAGGAGAGCGAGATCTTTGAAAAATAGGTGATCTCAGAGTAAGGGAGACCGTTGGAATATCTGTTGACTGGCCCAGAGTTAAATTAATAGCCTGTTCCGCTTAGTTTATCTGCTAAGCAGAAAATCTCAGATTTTCCCTATGTGAAATGTCCTCTAATTCTGTCATTTTTCCCACAAAAAGTCTTCATCAGTCTCATGCTAAGCCAGTTTTCTTCATTTTGACTTCTTATTTTCACAGTTTTATCAACTCATCTAAAGCATCTGTTTAAAGCTTCTTCCATTTTTCCAGACTTTTATTTGAGTTAAAACAATCATTCAGTGATTTATTTACTTCAATCAGCTGAGCATATCCGAATCATTTTTCCTCTATATTTCTGATAGCCATGTCTTGCACCAAAGCTGTAGCTTAAACTGCTCCAAAGTTTTTGAGGCCGAAATAGGCATGTCAATTGTATTAACCGAAGGCCATGGAGCCGATGAGGTGGGAGTCTTAGTAGCTTTTGGTATTTTCTCAGCAGGTCCAGATTTCTCAGAGGACACTGGAAATGGCCTTTTAACAATCTTTTCTTTCCTGCTAGAGGGAGACTTTGTAGATCGAGAGGAAGAACTACCACCTAAATCTTCCTCAAAGGATGGTTTCAGGAGACTGTTCAAGAAAGGAAAAACAAATTTGATTTTGAAGGACTCGAGCTAAATGAGTGACAAAGTACAAGTCTCTTGTAAGTAAATGGCCCCCAAACAGTAGACACATACACTATGCCTGTCCGTTATGGACAGTTTCTGAGTACATTTTTGACATTTTTTAAAACCCGAAGGTTTATTACCTTTCTCTTTCAACTCCTTACACATGATTGTCACACTGTAGCAAAGGCAGAAAGGTACAAGAACAAAAAAGAATTAGGTCCTCTAAAACGGACCCCAACTACTGGAAGGAGGAGAAAATAACACATCACACTAAAATGTAGTAAATGCCAATGAGAGGACTAGATCCTCAAACTTAAACGGGCCTTGCCCTGCCAAGAACGGGGAAGGAACACACCACACTATAAAAAGAAAGGCAAGATTATTATAATAGAGGACTAGGTCTTCTAACTTAGACGGGCCCAGCCCTTGGAAACAGTTAACTAAGTTACCTAAGCCTAGAGAGTTACCTAAGCCTAGAGAAATACACACACAGGCAGAAAGCTAATACCAAAAAAACAGAGCCGACAAAGGGGCTCAACAAGAAGAAACAACAAATTCTTAATAGAAATAATCTAAACTACCACTATGAGATACCGACAAAACAGGCCTGCGGAAAAAACATCGGCCAAACAGCTGACAAACCAGCAACAACTATTTATCAATACCTAAGATTAACTATTATCTAAACAAAAATATTCTAACTATATTTTATCCAAGTAAAACAAGCTACATATATGAAAACACATAAGAAAAAGTTTAACTTAGCCCCGGTCAAGAAGAGAACTTCTGATCTCGTAAAGCGGCAAATGAGATAAGAGGGTTGATGCCACTGCATGATGGGATACCTACTTTGCCACAAGCCAAATTACAGACTTTGAGCTTCTGTAAATCGGCCGAGTCAGAGCAGAGGATCGGCTTCGAACCCACATGTAAGAATGAAGGCGAAATAGGACAACATAACATATACTATTAAGAGAAACTGTTTTACTTTCTTACCTTTTTGCCTTCTTCCCTTCCAGTTAGTGTCCTTCCAAACATTAATGACATGAAGTGAGGCAAATGCCTTTCAGGTTCCCCACAAGTTTAACAAAGTCCATTCTTTCCACTTTTGCTGCACAGCCATATTTCAAAAATGCAATCAAATGTGAGACTGCAAAGAATCATTCACTAATGTGTGTGTTGCTGGTCTTTTTCCTGTTCATCTCCATCTCCCAACTCCAAACTCTGGTTCAACTTCAAGGTACTCACGACTCTTCCAGTTAACCCATGCTTTTCCCAGTCTCTCAAGCATTTTCCTTTGGAACAATGAAAAAGGTTCCATTGGCAAAGTCTATTCATGTGACTTAGCTAAAAAATGAAAAGCACAGTCCCTCCTCCTCTATATAATGGCCCATTTTTTTGTAGGGCAGAATTTTGTATTTCCTCTTTAGCCTGTTCTCCAGCAACAAATGCCTGATCCTCCAGGAAAAAATATTCTGAAAACCGCATGATACAACAGTTTGAATCATACCTTCCTCTCATCATTTCCTGACTGCTGGAATAAATCTATATATTGCCAGGTACACACTGTATAATTTTCCACAGACTACAGTCTCCAACTTTTAATACTTTGCCCTTCTGCCACAGTTTTGTCAGGATCAACTCTTTTTGTGGGAAGTTTGCATTTTTACTAATGCATTTCTTGACTGTTTTCTCATGGCCAGGTTTGCAGCATATACATAATGTGCCCTTTCAATTAACAGATCTTACTGTGGAATATCAATCTAGCTGCTTAACTGTGCCTTCACAAAATTAATAGCCTGTTCCGCTTAGTTTATCTGCTAAGCAGAAAATCTCAGATTTTCCCTATGTGAAATGTCCTCTAATTCTGTCATTTTTCCCACAAAAAGTCTTCATCAGTCTCATGCTAAGCCAGTTTTCTTCATTTTGACTTCTTATTTTCACAGTTTTATCAACTCATCTAAAGCATCTGTTTAAAGCTTCTTCCATTTTTCCAGTCTTTTATTTGAGTTGAAACAATCACTCAGTTATTTATTTACTTCAATCAGCTGAGCATATCCGAATCATTTTTCCTCTATATTTCTGATAACCATGTCTTGCACCAAGGCTGTAGCTTAAACTGCATTTTGCAGAACAGCTGGAGTATTCCTCCCAGTGTTTTATCTTCACCTTTTCTAGTTGATTTTCTTTCAGGCTCTCTAGGTTTCTTCTTTGCTGGCCTGGCATCCAGGCAGTCTATTTACTAGCCAGTAACTGAATTTACTAAAAGTGACAGTGCCTGGCCTTTTTTCAGTTTATTTTTCACACTGGAAGAGTTAAAGTTAAGTTGCTTATTAGTGAGCAGACATCTTAGAATGTCTCGGTCAGTAGCAATTCTTAAACAGCCAAATCTTTAACGCCAGACTGCATAGTGGGTAAGAATGAGTTCTCCCTTCCTTGTTTATGTAACACATGACTGTGGTGGTGTCTGTCCAGATATGCAGTGCTCCCACACCTCTCAACCTCTTAAGGCTTTGGCCAGATTTCTTGCTCTAAAGTAATGGGGGGACAAAGACCCAAAAATAGGGACAATTTTTAAATATTGCTCTTACAAACTTAGAACAGGTTTTTCATTAGCATGAATTTTCTAAAGGGTATGAAGTCAAACTCAAATGTCGGTCATCATTTTCTGACTTAAATCTTCAATGATTTGCTAGAAAACCACAATTTTATAAAGAATGTACCAAAATTATGAAGCAAAAATCCGTACATTCTGCAAAAATCTGTAGAGTTGCAAAGTATGAGTGCTCCTAGAGACAGGCTGCTTTGAAAGACTTTCACTGCTGACAGCAACGCTTTCCGGTTTATATGAAATTTCCTCTGCTCTGGGATCTAAATATCCTGCATCTTTGTGTGCTGCCCAGGCCATCCCTGGACTGGCTATGGTTACAGTATTGTCTATCCATGGCAGACAGAAGTTAGACCCTCGATTTTACAGGATGGCATCTTTCCAAAGTAGTTTACTTTTTAAGGAAAGGTGGAACGTCACCAGGTTTTCCAGGGGTCAAAAAGTTTTTCCCCTCAAGTTTTTTTTTTTTTAAAGGAACCACTGGAGTTTCCTCTTGGGTAGTTTTGTAAGGGAAATCGTTAGAATGTATGATGTTATGTATCCAAGGCCTTTAGATATTCAATCACGGACAATGTCTGCATTGGCAGCAGGCTGTACAGATAGTCAAAGGAAACCTTACCTTGGAGTAGAAGTGCCCTTTGTTGTACAGAAATGATAGTCATGTACCTACCACAAAGCTAGACTCATGTCTCATTTTTGTCCTGTATGATACGAGTTATTGCATCAGACTGGATCCAACCTCATCTCCTCCTACCAGACCTTTGGATAAGAGGCTGATACCTCCCTTATCTAAAATTCACTCCTCCTGTTCAATTTACCTTAGATCGACTTTGCTGATTATTCATGTTATACAGACCTAATACCATGGAATGAAAGAAAGAAAAAAAACTTTCCATGCTTAGGAATGGTGATGAGGAAGAGAGAGACCAGGTCTATTCAAGCCTCAGAAGATGTAAATGGCAATTTGGAAGTTGGAAGGAAGGAATGTTGAACCAGAAGAAAACACTAAGGTAAGTACAGAACTATCATATTAGATGCTTTCTATTTTCGTCCAATTCAACATTTGTGACAGATTCCAAAGCTGAATTCTTGAGAAAGCAAAGCGAAAGGACATGCAAGATCCAGACTGTACCTCATTATAAGATGGCTGTGCAAAGGTGTAAACTGTTGATCATGTTACTGCTACACAGATGTCACTAAAACAACTCTTTGCAAATGCTGTAGAGGTAGCTATTGCTCTAGTGGAGTGAGCCATAGGTTTTAAATGCAAAGGCAATCCCCAAGTTTAATATACAAAAGAAATGCAGTCTGCCAGGCACTTAATGTGTGACTTTTGATATATGTTGTCCTAGTTGCGTGTTGGAAAAGGAGACAAACAGCTGCGTTTCTAATACCTTTGGTACACTACAATAAAATCTGAACTGTTCGTGCACATCTAACATATGAAGCGAGTGTTCATCCTTAGTAGAGTTTACTTGAAAAGAAAAAAAAAAAAAAAATACAGTAAGTCAATATATTGACTCAAATTTGTTTCAGATGAGACTTTTGGGGAAAAGGAAGGGTTTCCTCTCAATGACGCCATCTTTGTGGAAGATGAGAAAGGGTGGCTTACATGAGAGCAATAGTAATTCCTAAACTCAACTAGCAGAGGCAATGCCAATCAGGAGGACGTCTTCTGAGAAAACCAAGTCAGCCAAGGCCACAGGCTCAAAAGGTTTTTCAGTCAATGACTGAAGTAGCAATGTGATATCCCATTGGGGAAATGGGTCTATAATGGGATATCTCAACAAAAGTTATTTAAGAAAAGCTTTAGATATCCTAAGAGAAGCACTAGAGAAATCATTGTGGCCTATGTGAAAATTTGGCATGGCAGCACTCTGAACTTTTATAGTGGAATAACTGGGACCCCACCCAGCCAAAAAGGCCAAGAATGAAAATCCAGCATAAATAGAAAAGGGGATGAAAAAAGGGTCAAATCCCTTTGAGGGTGCCCAAACAGAGAATCTTTTCCATTCGCTCTTGAAAGTCTTTTTGGTCAAATCCTTTTAAGAAGGGGAGATTGTGTGGACCACCAGAGAGGACAGCCTAGTATCTCTGGCTAGGATTAAAACTGGAGAAACCATGCCGATAGTTTGAGAGAGCCTGGTGATCGAGTAGGGTGGCTCAGCAGAGCTGGGGTGGGATCCAGCACCCAATGTGGTCAAGAAAATGAGGCCAAAGAAAGGGGATACATACCTGCCAGGGTCAAAAAGAGGCAACAAGGATCACCTTGGTCTTGCATCTTGTGGCTTTCTGTATGACGTTTGTCACGAGAGGTCTTGGCAGGAAGGCATAGAGGAGAAATAGGGGCCAGAAGTGGATTAAGCATCTCTTAATGAATGTCTCTGTGGAGGGATGAGGGCAAAGTAACTGCTGCATTTGTTTTTTTTTTTTTTTTTTTTTTAGATAGGAGGCAAGGAAGTCAGAGCAAGGTTGGCCCCAGCAGCTAAAGATCTCGGTTACCAGAGACCACTCTAAGTAATAGGATACCTCGAATATACTTGCGGACAGACTGAGCAGGTGCAGCAGGAATATGTGTTGCTACCAGAAAATGGTGGGAAGACATCGCCCATTGACAGCCTTGGATAGGCTCCCATCCAAGAGTATTATGCAACAGTGAATACACTCTAACATCTACATTTATGGTAAGTGTACACAACTGTACTAAGTTCTCAGTGTTTCACTGTTGCAGTCATTACATTTGGGTAGAATCCCAAAGCTACAGTTGGGAGGCTGGTGCTAAACAGCATTAGGTGCGGCTATAAGGCCCTGCAGCACTGCAGTGGCAAAGCCTGTCCTGGACTTAAGAGTAAAGAGGCAAATGGTAATGCTTTGTAAATGGTAATGCTTTGTAAAGGTGTGAACAGAACTCCAAGTAGCAGCCTCGAGAATGTCTTTGGTTGGTACTCCTCTGAGAAAGGCTGCTAAAGTAGCTGCAGCTCTGGTGGAATGAGACCTAATGCCCTTGGGCACAGGTTTACCATGGTGTAAATAGCAGAAACGGATGCAGTGGCTTATCCACTTTGAAATTGTCTGCTTTGAAATAGCCTTTCCTTCTGATCCTGCAGCATATGACACTAGTAATTGCTCAGTTTTTCTTAGAGCTTTAGTCCTGCTCCAGTAGAATCTTAGCTGTCTGTGTACGTCCCAACGAATGCAGAATTCTCTCCCCCTTGTTCTGCGGATTTGGATAGAAAGTTGGCAGATTAATTGTTTGGTTAAGAGCCACACTGGAAACCACCTTAGGCATAAAAGTAGGATTTGTCCTCAGACACCCTGTCTGGGTAAAACATGATAAAAGGCTCTATAGCCATGAGGGCCTGTAGCTCTGAAACTCTTCTTGCTGAAATAATTGCTAGTAGCAGAGCGGTTTTCCATAAGAACTTTAGATCAGCGGTAGCAGCTGGTTCAAATGGAGGCAGGGTGAGCTTTTCCAACACATAACTGAGTTCCCATGCAGGTAATGGCGATCTTCTAGGAGGCCATAAATTTTTGGCTCCTCTAAGATGCTGCTTTAGTATAGGATGAGGAAAGATTGGTGGCTCTGTATTGTAATGAGCTGAAATGGCAGAGGCATGGATTTAGACTGATGAGAAAGATAGGCCTTTGTCAAGCATCTCAGTTAAGTATTGTAATATCTGAGGAATATTTGGTCCCGATGTATCAGTTCCTTGTGCTTGATTCTAAGCACAGAATCTATTCCATTTGTCAGCATAAGATTTTCTAGTACTAGGCCTTCTTGCTTCCAAAATGACATCCATCACAGCTTTACTGAGAGGTGTTGTTTGTATGACTACATGATTAGCCATGCTGCCATGTTCAGAGTCTGTAGTTGATTGTGCAGGATCCGACTGTTTTGCTGGGACAGTAGTTGTTTCTGAGGCAAGGTCCAAGCTGGGTATTGAGACAAGTTCCTTAGGATTGGGTACCAGTATTGGCGGGGCCAGTCCGGGGCAATTAATATCATCTTTGGCTTCTCTTGTCTGACTTTTAGGAGGACCTTGGGTAGCAGAGGCAGAGGAGGAAAGGTGTAAACAGATAGGTTTTTCCAACTGAAGGATAGGCCGTCCACTTTCCATGCTTGTCTGTGATAAGTCCTTGTGCAGAACCTTTTCAATTGATAATTTTGAGGAGAAGCAAATAGATCTATATCTGGGCTCCCCCATTTCTCTGATATCATGCTGAAGACTTGTGGATTTAGTTTCCACTCGTGTGGATCCATAAGGTTTCTGCTTAAATTGTCTGCCAGAGTGTTATGTTTTCCTGGCAGGAATTGAGCTTGAAGATGTATTTGGTAGGTCAAAGCTGTGTCCCACAGTGCCATAGCTAATCTGCAAAGGGGGTATGAGTGTGTGCCCCCTTGCTTGTTTATATACCACATGACTGCGGTGTTGTCTATCAATAGTTGTCCTGGATGAAGTAAGTCCTTGAAGGCTGTTGGGGCATTTTGAACAGCTAGCATCTCTTTCTGGTCAATATGTAGATTAATCTGTTTTGGTGTCCATAAGCCCTGAATGCATCTTCCTGCCATGTGGGCCCCCCAGGCATAATCTGATGCGTCTGTTAAGGTTTGGCTGGCAGGGGGAGAGTGAAGGGCAGTCCCATGTTTTGGTGACATGCCTTTGCCCACCATAGAAACTCCTGTTGCAGGCAGGGAATGAGAGGAATTAGAAGTTATGTACCTACCATAACGTTCCATGTTAGTTGTCTTCTCTCGTCTTCTTTCTTGCTGGATGGGTTCGGAGCCAATCCTCGGCTCCGACTCGGCACTTGCTTTAGCTCGAGAACTCCTTTTACCAGCTCGAGGCAACCCTATATCCCATGATGCAAGGCGGAACTACCTCAGATCTCGTTTGGCAGATAACTTACCCTGCTAAAGGTTATCCTAACCAAATTAGGAACAAAATTTCCTAAAAGAAGTCCTCATAACAAAGATCCAGAGGAAACAAACTATTAGGAACTCTTCAAGATCTGTCCAGGCCAGGGGGAAGGAAGGAGGGACGCAAGAAAGAAGGCGAGAGAAAACAACTAACATGGAACGTTATGGTAGGTACATAACTTCTAAATGTTAAGTTGTCAATCTCGCCTTCATTCTTGCTGGATGGGACCGCGTCCCTAGCACCTGTATCCCGGGTGGCTCAACGGAACAGACTCTTGAGAACTGTGGAACCAAAACTGGCCCTATCTCTGGAGGCCAAATCCAACTTGTAATGAGAAACAAAGGTATGAGGCGTGGCCCAAGTAGCTGCTGCACAAATGGTATCAATGGGAAGTCTATCCTGAAAGGCTGCAGAAGTGGATAGACTCCTGGTGGAGTGTGCTTTTGGCTTAGAAGATAGTTGTCTGCCTCTGAGAGAGTACACATAGGAAATGGTGGAAGTCAACCATCTGGATAAGGTCACTTTAGAAACTGGAAGACCTAACCTGTTTTCTGCATAAGAGACAAACAATTGGTCCGATTTTCTAATTTGTTTAGTCCTATGCAAGTAGTACCTGAGCTGACGATGGACATCCAAAAAATGCAATTTCTGTTCAGCTCTGTCAGAATAGTTAGGGAAAAAGACTGGTAGATCTATAGATTGGTTAATATTGGTTTGAGATACAACCTTGGGGAGAAAGGAAGGGTTAGTTCTTAACGATACCCTGTCCTTATGAAAAACCAAATAAGGTGAACGAATACAGAGAGCTTGAATCTCAGAAACCCTTCTTGCAGAAGTGACAGCCAGTAAAAATATAGTTTTCCACGTCAATAACTTCAAAGAACATGAAGCAGACGGTTCGAAGGGAGGTAGAATCAAGGATGCTAACATTAAGTTTAGATCCCATTGCGGAGGAGGATGCTTTATAGGTGGCTTTAGGAGAAAAACTCCTCTCAAAAAGGCCTTGCATAATCTATGAGACATGATGTTATTGTCATGCAAGCCAACATGATACTTGGAAATAGCAGCCAGTTGTACTTTGACTGTAGATGACGAGGATCCTGAATGAAAACCTCCGCTAGAAATCTAAAACAGAATGTATGAGCAGTAAAAGGATCAATATTTCTGAGTTTGCCCAAATCGAAAACCGTCGCCACTTGCTAGCATAAACAGTCCTAGTGGACGACTTCAAAGAAGACACTATAATGTCTCTGACTGAATCAGAAATCATTGGTAGCCTGGCTAAGGAAGGAAGTGGAGCAACCAAGCAGTGAGGTTGAGAGAATGAATGGCCCGGTGCTGCTGACCCGACTGGTGGATCAAGAGATCCGGAACTGGGTCCAGATGCCAGGGCTGCACCAGAAGGTGACGATGCAGAGACGGAAACCAAATTTGTTGAGGCCAATATGGAGCAATGAGGATCAATTTGGCTCTCAAAACGGTGGCTTTCTGAATGACTTGTGGAATCAATGGAAAGGGAGGAAAAGCATAAAGAAGTCCCGGAGGCCAATCCTGGGTTAGAGAGTCTCTCAGGGGTTGGCCTGGAAGGGGAAATAGAGTGAAATAGTCTGGGCACTTGTTGTTTTGAGGGGTAGCGAAAAGATCGCAACAAGAAGTGCCCCACTTCAGAAAAATCTGATCCACTACAGATTGATTGAGAGACCACTCGTGAGGCATCAGAATAGATCTGCTTAGCCTGTCCGCCAATAGGTTGGACCTGCCGGGGATGTGCGTTGCTATCAGAAACCGCTGAGAAGTGATCGCCCATTGCCAAAGTCTGAGAGCTTCTCGACATAAGGGATAGGACCTGGTTCCGCCCTGTTTGTTGATGTACCAGACCACGGACATGTTGTCCGTCTGTACTGCAATAGTCCCCGTGGGAAGAAAGTCGTCGAGGGCTTGCAACGTTAAAAGCACTGCTCTCATCTCCAGGACATTTATGTGCAGATGGTATTCTATGGGTTGCCACGTCCCGTGGACCATCCTGCCCTGATAATGCCCCCCCCACCCGATCAGAGAGGCATCCGTGGTGACTGTGGCAACTGGAGGAGGGGGAACAAAGGGTCGGCCCTGATGAAGAAGAGGGGAAGAAATCCACCAGCCCAGATGAGCCCTGCAAGACTGTGTCACTAAGATCTCGTGTCTCATCGGAAGATTGTGATACGACCACTGTGTGAAAAGCATCCACTGCAGGAGACGCATGTGAAAGCGAGCCAGTGGTAGAAGAACAATGGCCGCAGCCATTAGACCTAGAACTTTCAGGACGAACCTGGCTTTGATCTTTTTGCTTTGTAACAGAAGCCGAACAAATTTTTGGATGTCCAGAATTCTTTGATCTGTTAGTCTGGCTAACATATTGACGGTATTTAACTCTGCCTATAAAGGTGATAGATTGGCAAGGCAGCAGAGAAGATTTTACGAAATTTACTGAAATTCCCAGATTCTTGCAAAGCTGTAGGGTGTAGTCTCTGGACTGAAGAAGCTGACACTTGGTGGTGGCGGAGAGGAGCCAGTCGTCCAAATAAGGAAACACCTGGAATCCTAGACGTCTCAGGTGAGCTGTGACCACTGCCATGCATTTGGTAAACACTCTGGGGGCTGAAGTGAGGCCAAAGGGCAGGGCTCTGAATTGGTAATGACTGGTCCCTAGCCGAAAGCGGAGAAACCTCCTGGAGCGCCTGTGAATCTTTATGTGATAGTACACATCCTGAAGGTCTATAGAGCACATCCAGTTGTCCTTGCCCAGAAAGGGCAGAATGGACTGAAGGGTGACCATCCGGAATCTTGCCTTTTTGACAAATCTGTTCAGATTGCTGAGGTCTAATATTGGTCTCCACTCTCCCGTCCTTTTGGGGACCAAAAAGAATCTTGAGTAGACGCCGGATCCTACTTGGTCTGCCGGCACTGTCTGGACGGCTCTTTTTCTAGGAGTTTTAAACCTCCTGTTTTGCCAAATCCTTTGACCGGGTGAGATGTCTGGAAGGGATTGTAGAGGTACGGAAACCTTAAGGGGATCTTGTAACCCTCGGATATAATCGACTGTACCCACTTCTCTTGGGATAGGGATTGCCAGGCTACTGGGTACAGTGAAATCCTTCCCCCGACTGCCTCCAAGGGTGGACAGTCGGGCAACACCTCAGGGATGCTGAAAGGGCTTCTCAGGAAGAGACTCCCTGTTGCCCTGGTTCTGAGGACCCCCCCTGCCTCTAGGGCGGCGTCTATTATTGTTACCCCCTCTGCCTCTGGGGGTAAACTGACCACGTGTGTCCGGTGTAGCTCCTTGGGCTTTACGGAACCACATCTTCCCCCCTTTCTGACCCTTGGGATATGGTCTAGAAGGAGCGGAAAACTGGACTCCAACGGCAGAAAGAGTCTTACCGTCCTGCTCACACCTGGTCAAGGTATCCTTCACCTGAGGCCCGAACAAAGCCGAACCATCAAAGGGGGTATTAGTGAAGGACGCCTTAAAGGGGTCCGCAAAATTACACAGCCGCATCCAGGCTTGGCGTCTAAGAGCAACTCCTGTGCCTGCGGCCCTGCTCGCTCCATCGGCCGCATAAGATATGAGCCGCATAGAGGAGTTAGATATGGAATTCAGGATAGCAAGCTGTGAGGCAATCTTTTCCTGAGCCCCAGCAGCAGAAGGATCCTGGACTACTTCACCCAGTTCTTTGAGAATATCTCGTTGAAGCCTGGTGAAGTGACAAAGGTAATTCAGCGAACGCATAGCAAAGGTCGCTGAAGAAATCATCCGCTTTCCATACCTGTCCATGGTCCTAGAATCCTTGTTAGGAGGATGGACAGGTACTGAAGGATCCGCCAGTTCCTTCTTAGTGGCCGCCACCACCATAGCATCCACAGAGACACCTTTGGAAAGGAACTGTTTATCCGACGGGCTGTAATGAACTTGGTTGGTCTCCTGGGGACAGGTCCCACAGAACCGGGACCCGCCCCCGCCTTCCGAGCCACTACCTGCATGAGGGGGACGAAAGGCGGAGACACCCAGGAGGTGGAGGGTCGGGATCCAAAGCCTGCAGGTATAGCGACGCATCCTCGGAGGGGTCAATGGAGGGCCAATTCCGCCTCTGTTTGAGGAGCTCAAGGATGTCTGAAAAGGAGACATCCTCAGAGGGGACCGTGGGGAACCCTCCGACTCATCTAAGTCGGTATCAGATGTAGTAGACTCAGGGGAGTCTGTGTGTTTCCTCTTACACGTCCTCTTCCGAGGGGGTTCCCCTGCAGGGTCAGGAGAAACCTCAGAAGAGGAGGAAATTCCCAGTGGGGAAACCTGGGGCGATGGATCCCTGGGCCTGAGAGCAAGAGGCTGGCAAGAGGCATCTGCAGGCACTGATGAGGGAGGAGCTAGAGGGATAGACCGTTGACCAGGCTCAGAGGCCAGGACACTCCTCATCACCTCAAAGGCTCCTCTCGCCGGGAGACCGGAACATACCCGCTCCGAAGAAACAGGAATGGTCGGCTCCAAGGAGAGAGAAGGCTCTGAGGCCGATGTCGGCGCCGAGCTTACCAAAGCCAAAGCCCCGAGAGGGAGAGCGGGGTCGGACAAGTGTCCGATGCCACTAGCCCCCTCGGAGCCGACAGTGGAAACCCGGCGACCGGATCCCTCCAAGGAAGGTCTCAAGGAGGAGATCGGAGCCGAGGACGACGGAGCCGAAGGATGTATCGGCTCCGGCATCGAAACAGTCGCTGTCCCAAGAAGCTCCGGCTCCAAACTCTGGTGTGGAGTCGGAGGAGGAAGTTCAAGAATTGGGGCTATAGCCGAAGTCTGTTGAGACGGGCTATGGAGCATTTGGGCCAGTGCCTGAGACTTCAACAGCCTGCTTACCACCCTCTCCAAGTCGTGGTCAGACAGCCTGGAAGATCTCGAAGATCGGCTCCGATGGCTCCGCTCTGACAAAAGAGGAGATCCCGGAGCCGAGTGGATACTCATAATAGAGGGGGACCGAGATCTCTTACGGGTCGAAGCCATCGGAGCCGAAGTCCCTAGAACTCCAGATGGAGCCGAGGATCTCTCGGCTCCGATGCTGGATAAAGTGTCGGCTCCAGCCGGAGCCGACAAGGCCACAGTAGTCAGGGTATCGGAGCCGGCCGGCACCGAACCCACTACTCGAATAGAAGAAGTATCGACTCCAGCCGGAGCCAATATCGGCTCCGACGGAGCCGGAGCCACCGGAGGAGGCTTGGACACTGTAGCCTGAACCTTCGGTGGCTTAAGAGGTTTTCCTGACCCTGATTTAGGAGGAGAACCTTCCGGTTTAAGTAAACCTCGGAGGATGAGTTTGTTCCTCCTTTCCTGCAGGACTCTCTGGCTAAAAGCATGACACAATGCACAGGAGTCCTGCAGGTGCAAAGGCCCCAGGCAATAAACACAAGAAGTGTGACCGTCTGTCAGAGACATTTTCTGACAGCACTGGTCACACTTCTTGAAGCCTGAGACCTTGCCTTCTTTAGACATCCTGGGAGGATAGAACACAAACAGTCCCAACAAACACACAAATTAATCCCTTACACAAACACACAGGAAGGGATAACAGAAGGGGACTAGGCCTGACTAAACTACTTTATATAAAAACATATAAAAGTTTATAAAAAGGATTGAAAATAGGGAATTGGGTGGGCTGTAACTAATTACAGACTACACTAACACTAACGGGGAAAAATAAACCCCTAACTACACTTTTTCTTATTTTACTAAGAAAAAACTTACCTCAGCTGGCAAAGGAGACCTCTTTCGCTAAGCGGCAAACGAGATCTGGGGTAGTTCCGCCTTGCATCATGGGATATAGGGTTGCCTCGAGCTGGTAAAAGGAGTTCTCGAGCTAAAGCAAGTGCAGAGTCGGAGCCGAGGATCGGCTCCGAACCCATCCAGCAAGAATGAAGGCGAGGTTGACAACTTAACATTCATTGTTTCCAGACTTTGTGAATGTTGACGCCATAAACATTTTAGGTACCATTGAAGTTTCCTCATATGCAGTCTTGCATATGGAATCAGTAGGATGCAGGATGCCATGAAGCCCAGAGCCTGCAGAATTTGTCTTGCAGAAGACTGGGTTCTTGTTGCCATCAGTTTGAAGCAAGTAAGCAGTTGCCTTTGCTTGTCTGGCGTGAGGTAAGCCATCTGGGCAGTTGTATCCAAGCTTTCACCCGGGAATGTTATCTTTTGAGAGGGTACCAGTTGTGATTTCTTTTAGTTTATTGTGTACCCTACGCATGATAGAAGCCTTTTCACAAATGCCAGGTGTCGAAGACAAGTGTCCTTGTTCTCTGCTTGAATGAGACAGCCGTCCGAGTAAGGATATATCTGTATACCTCTGTCTGCAAAATGCAATTACTGGTGCCAGGCACTTTGTAAAGACCCTGGGTGCAGTAGATAAGCCAAAGGGCAGTGCAAAAAATTGGTAATGCATTAAGCCGGCCTTGAATCTGAGGTATCTTCTGCACGACTGTTTTATTGGGACGTGCAGGTCTGCCTCTTTTAGGTCTAAAGTCACTAGCCAAGCATTCTAGCCCAGCATGGGCAGAAGCTGCCTCAAAGTCAGCATTTTGAATTTTGGAATGTCCAGGTATGTGTTCAAAATCGATAAATCCAGTATTGGCCGCCAGGCCTTGTCCTTTCTGGGTACCAAGAACAGTAGAGTAAAAACCTTGTCCTTTTTCCTGTTCTGGTACTGTCTGAATGGCCCCCCATATCCACAAGGGACGTAACTTGTTTCTGTGCCTCTGCCCATTGATTTTTTGGCAGATCTGGCCAACCATTTGCCATTGGCAGAGTGTGGAAATGGAATCTGTATCCCTGTGATACGATACTTAATACCCACTTGTCCTGGGTTATTAAGTGCTAATTTTCCCCCTATGGGTGCTGCCAAAAGACAAGTGCTTGGTATAGGCAGACAGAAGTCATTGGCATTGCTTTCTGTAGGTTTGCGCTTTATCTCCTCCAGATTTGGAGGGGGAAGCACCCCATTGCTTTGACCTGTATGAATCTTCGCCTGGTATCTGGAACCCTTAGGGCGTCTGGATTTGTCCCTTTGAGCTCTGACAAAGGAAAGGACCAATTTTTTGTAGGCCAGTGTCTACTGAATCTTGGTGGCTGCACTTGTAAGAAGTCTTTACCAGTTTGCATAGACTTAGCTTTGTCTTCCATTTTCTTTAAAACCTCTTCTGCCTTAATACCAAACAGAGAATCATGCTGTAAATGTGCATCTAGCAATTTAGCTTTAACACGATCATGCAAATTTTGTTCCTTTAACCGGGCATGCCTCCTAATCACAGATCCAGTAACTGCGGCCCTGCAAGAGGCCTCTAAGGAATCAAAACCACATTGCAAAGTATGCTTTCCAACTTGTTCAGCTGCATGCAATAATTCCTGCAATTCTTTACTTTCTGTACATTCTGAAATCAATATCATTTTCTGTTTCAGCAATCCCATAACATGTTGTTGGTACTTAAGCATATGAAATTGACAGTTTAAGGCCCTGATTGCCAAGGCTGCAGATGTATAAACCTTTTTTCCCCATCTGTCTAGTGCCCTTGAATCTGCCAGAGGGTGTAGGATTTTTTGCTGTTGAGGCCTTAACTCCCTTTGGACCCTGTGAAATAGTTTCAGGATCAGCAGCAGGGTTTCTAAATAAAAATGTATGTGAGGCAGTGACCCTGTAATATCTGTCAAGCTTACTGGGACCGGAGGTAAGGAGTCAGGGGTCAAGCTTGACTCGAAAACACATCATCCACAATGCTTAAAACAGGAGGAATGGCTAAAGGCTTGTGCTGAGGGAGAAGAAGGAAATCCCCAAGCCTCTTTTTTGATTCTGAGAAGTCCTGACTCTCCCAGTGAAAATGCTCCCTCAAGGTATGCAAAGTTTCTCCAAATGAATAATCCTCAGGAGGAGATGCAGATGGAATAGACTCCTCAGCATCAGAATCCTCACAGGGAGGTACAGATAATTCCTGATCAGAAGAGGAATCAGAAGAAATAGAAACCTGATCTGAAGATTCATAATCAGTGTCTTGCCTAGGCCTCTTATCTGGAGGGGGATTGGTACCCCTGATCAAGGTAATAAGGTCTTCAGCCATTTTGATCATCTGTTTTTTAGGCATAGAGGCCTGTGCATGTGGCTCATGCGTCATTTTTTTAGTTTTAGAAGTTGCTTTGGTCTTTGGTTTTGCAGCTGTCGTCAGTTTGATATACAAATGTTGAGGTCTGAATACACCCTCAGAAGCCAGTGCCTGCTCAGCAACGCCAGACCCATCAGAGGGAGAAACATCCGTCGGTCCAATACCTTGAGTATCTTGCGGCATGCCGGACCCCACATGGGTGTCGCTAGAGGCCTGCGACTCGAAGGAAGGGGGTATCAGGGACTGCGAAAGCACCTCACTAAGTACCGGTGACTGGCTTAGGAGAAGCTTCGTCATCGATTTTGGATCTCGACTGCCTTTCTCTGTTCTTTTCTTTGCGTTTTTTTATGTACTACGGTAGTCTGATTGCTATCCGACGACATTTCTGGGTAGTTGAATCTGTTTCCAAAATACTTGGATGCAAAAATATATCGACGCCCAATAGTGCGTTGGTTAAATCTAGCACAAAACCGACAGCCAGGCACGTTGTGATAAGGGCCTAGGCAAGGAATACAGTATAAATGGAAATCCTTATGAGGTATTTGCTTCCCACAAGTAATACAATTATTAACTTTTTCTGACATCGGTAAAAAGCAAGAAAAAAAAAAAAGTTTCCCCAGCGGGGTACTTAGCTTTAGTGAAGACTTCGGTTCTGAAACTCAAACTCGAATATTTCAGTAATCGGCCGACTGGCACTTGCGAAATGCTTCTGCTTCGGGCACCGCAACGGCAAAAAAAAAAAAAAACTAAAGAAAATGGCGTAGGCTGCATGTTTTGTACACCTGATGACCTGACGTCATGGAAGAGTAGACAGCAACCGACGCAGGACCCAAGACTTTGGAATTTAGGCCGACTGAGGGCAACCTGCCAGCAGATTACCCAAATGTAATGACTGCAACAGTGAAACATGAAGAACATCATGTTCCACCTCGTTTGCTGATGTACCACACCTCTGAAATATTGTCCGTCTGGATGGAAATCACACCCTTGAGTAGGAAGTCCTGAAAAGCCTGCAATACTAGGACGATTGCTCATCGCCAAGCCAATGATGTGAAATTTGGCCTCTGCAGGTAACTAAATCCCTTGAACAGTCTTCCCTTCAAAATGACCCCACCCTAGAAGTGAAGCATCCTTGGTTACTGTGACCTGGGGAACTTGTGGACTGAAAGGTCTTCCTTCTACCACTGACGGAGAAGTTATCCACCACTGTATACAGTTTCTCCATATTGGAGTAAGACAGATGAACATGAAACTAACAAGTGTCCACTGTAACACATGTGGCATCTAATGTTATTAATATAATGGCAGAGGCCATCACACCTAACAAATGAAGAATCGGTCTTGCTTGTGAGCAGGGATGCTGAGCTGCCAGAGAGCCCACCAGTCTTAATGACAGAACTCTTACAATTAAGAGTTTGACAATTTGTCAAACTATCGATCTGACATCCATTGAACTTTGCGTGTTGTGCGAGGGTCAAATTTGATATTTATATGACTGATCGACATCCGTAATTGATCTGCCAGATGGAGCAGCAGGGTTTGGTGCTGTAACAGTAGATCCCTGGAGATAGCAGTTAGAAGCTAACTCGCTACAGAAAGATTTGGATCCCTTGAAGTCAATAGTGAGCTGCCAACACTGCCATAACTTTGGTGAAAACCTAGGAAGGAGTGGTGAGGCCAAACAGCAGTGCTCTGAATTGGTTAACATTGAATTGGGTAGTGGAATACTACCCATATGTAAAGAATACGGCAACACTGAAGAGAACGACATCAGTTCTGAGAACGTCATTGCCAACTCCACAGCCAGCTCTCAGACCCCAATGCTTCGGCTCAGGGACTTGTCTCGACAGAACAGTATCGGGGTTGATGACCCTGTTTCCATACTTCCTTTGGGGGTTGGTGTCAGGAGGATTCCCCAGCAAGATATGTATCTTCAAATAATTCTCTTCATTCAGATTTCAGTGAGACTTTTGGTGGCTCTTCCAGATCTCAATGATGATGCTATAGCAAAGGTCTCGAAGGCAGCTTATGTTGAAGTATTGGTGAATGCAATCAAGGACTCGCTGGACCCAGTGAAAAAGTAGCTGTAGAGGAGGGAGTTCAGATCCAGGTGGCAGATGGATCCAACTGCCTAGTAGTCTTGAGTATCGGACCTGAAAATCTGTTCGGATCAGAAGACCTTTTCCAGGCTTTTTCTGCCCTCTTTTCTAAACAACTTATCTCTGTATTTTTCTTTAGTCCTGTCCTTCCTATATTTCAATTCTCAGTTATTTGGAGATGTGACAGTCCCTTCAGGCAACATGGTGGAAGACCCTGTCTATGGAGGAAGCAAGCCTTTGATTATTAATTTGGACAGCTCTGGATCTGATGGTAGCACAGATTTCATAATTTGGTTGAAGGTGACAGGCACCCAAGCAACAAACACAGAGGGACTGCAGGTCTTGAGGAAGTATCTTTAAAGCCCACAGGCTGAACACTTTTTTTTTTTAAAGCCTGAAAGTTTCTCCAAAATGAACACCTAACTTAAGCATATATGAAATTGTCACACTCTCTCTCCCCCTATATATATATATATATATATATATATATATATATATATATATATATATATATATATATAACACACACACACACACACACATACAGTGGATATATGTATACACCCTGTTAAAATGCCAGGTTTTTGTGATATTATAAAAAAAATGAGACCACAATAAATTATTTCAAAACTTTTTCCACCTTTAATGTGACGTATAACCTGTACAATTGAAAAAAAAAAATCTGTTATGGGAAAAATATAAAAAAATAAAAAAAATGTACAATAAGCTGGCTGCATAAGTGTGCATACCCTTAAACTAATACTTGGTTGAAGCACCTTTTGATTTAATTACAGCATTCAGTCTTCTTATAAGAGTCTAGCAGCATGGCACATCTTGACTTGGCAATATTTGTCCACTCTTCCTTGCAAAAGCACTCCAAATGTGTCAGATTGCGAGGGGATCTCCTGTGCACAGCCCTCTTCAGGTCACCCCACAGATTTTCTATTGGACTTAGGTCTGGGCTCTGGCTTCTGGTGAAGCCATTCTTTTGTTGATTTTGATGTATGCTCGAGGTCAATGTTGTGTTGAAAGGTGAAATTCCTCTTTCTTCAGTTTTTTAGCAGACAGCTGAAGGTTTTGGGCCAAAAGTGACTGGTATTTAGAACCGTTCATAACTCCCTCCACCTTGACTAAAGCCCCAGTTCCAGTTGATGTAAAGCAACCCCAAAGCAGGATGCTGCCACCACCATGCTTCACAGTGGGGATGGTGTTGTTTTGGTGATGTGAAGGGTTGTTTTTGCACCAAATGTACCTTTTGGAATTGTGGCCAAAAAGTTCATCCTTGGGCTCAGACCTAAACACATTTTCCCACATGCTTTTGGGACACTATGTATTGTTTTGCAAATTTTAGCCAGGCCTGGATGTTTTTCTGTGTAAGAAAAGGCTTCTGTCTTGCAAACCTACCCCACAGTCCAGACATATGGAGAATACGGGAGACTTATCACATGTAGTACACAACCAGTATTTGCCATAAATTCTTGCACCTCCTTCAGTGTTGCTGTAGGGTCTCTTGGCAGCCTCCCTGACCAGTTTTCATCTTGTCTTTTCATTAATTGTGGAGGGACGTCCAGTTCTATGCAAAGTCACTGTTGTCCCATATTTTCGCCACTTTTTGATGACTGTCTTCACTGCATTCCACGATATATCCAATACTGTGGACATTTTTTTGTACCCTTCTCTTGGCTGATATCTTTCAACAATGAGATCCCTTTGATGCTTTGCAAGCTCTCTGTGAACCATGGCTTTTGCTGTAGCAGGCAACTGAGTAAATGTCAGGAAAATCCTACTTTACTTGGGGTTAATCAGTCTCTTTAATTGATGGGCAGGTGCGTACCCAAGAAGACTGAATGCTGTAATTAAATCAAAAGGTACTTCAGCAAAGTATTAGTTTAAGGGTGTGCACAATTATGCAACCAGCTCATTGTACTTTTTATTTTTTATATTTTGCCCTAACAGATTTGATTTTCAATTAAATTGTACAGGTTATAGGTCACGTTTTTCAATTAAATCGTACAGGTTATAGGTCACATTAAAGGTGGGAAAAGTTTTGAAATTATTTATTGTGGTCTCATTTTTTTATCACAAAAACCTGGCATTTTAACAGGGGGTGTGTACACTTTTTATATCCACTGTATGTCTGTGCGTATACAACACACATGCACTTCTGTGTGCATATAAATATATACATATACAGATATTACATAAATACAGTGCAATGAAAAACTATTTGCCCCCTTCCTGATTTATTTTTTTGCATGTTTGTCACACTTAAATGTTTCAGATGATCAAACAAATGTAAATATTAGACAAAGATAACCCAAGTAAACACAAAATGCAGTTTTTAAGTGTTGATTTTATTTAAGGAAAAAAAAAAAAACTATCCAATCCTACATGGCCCTACATGAAAAATTGTCCCCCTTGTTAAATCATGAAGTAACTGTGGTTAATCACATTTTTGGGAAAGCTGAGGTCAAATTCACTAGCCACATGGGCCCGATTACTGCCAGACCTGTTGAATCAAGAGATCACTTAAATAGAACCTGTCAGACAAAGTGAAGTAGGCCAAAGGATCCCAAAAAGGAAGACATTATGCCGATCTAAAGAAATTCAAGAATAGATAAGAAACAAAATAATTGACATCTATGAGTCTGGAAAAGTTACAAAGCCATTTCTAAAGCTTTGGGACTCCAGCGAACCATGGTGAGAGCCATTATCCACAAAATGGAGAAAACATGGAACAGTGGTGAACCTTCCCAGGAGTGGCCAGCCTATAAAAATTAGCCCAAGAACGCAGCAACAACTCATCCAAGAGGTCACTAAAGAACCCAGAACATCTAGAGAACTGCAGGCCTCACTTGCCTCAGTTAAGGTCAGAGTTCATGACTCAACCATAAGAAAGAGACTGGACAAAAATGGCATGCATGGCAGAATTCCAAGGCAAAAACCATTGCTGACCAAAAAGAACATAAAGGCTCATCTCACTTTTGCCAAAAAACATCTTTATGATCCCCAAGACTTTTGGGAAAATATTTTGTGGACTGACGAAACAAAAGTTGAACTTTTTGAGAGGTGTGCATCCCATTACAGCTGGCGTAAAAGTAACAGCATTTCAGAAAAAGATCATCATGCCAACAGTCATACATGGTGGTGGTAGTGTGATGGCCTGGGGCTGCTTTGCTGTTTCTGGACTTGGACAACTTCCTGCGATTGATGGAACCATGAACTCTGCTCTTTACCAAAAAATCCTGAAGGAAATTGTCCGACCATCAGTTCGTAACCTCAAGCTGAAGCACACTTGGGCTCTGCAGCAGGACAATGATCCAAAAAGTATAGTTGTGTACACTTACCATAAATGTAGATGGTAGAGTTTATTCACTGTTGCAGTCATCACACTTGGGTTATCTGCCTGCAGGCAGCCCTCAGTCGGCCTGAACACCAGAGTCTTGAGATTTCTGCTTCAGATGCTGTCACCTCTTCCATGACGTCAGGTTGTCAGGGGTATAAAACAAGCAGCAGATGCCAATACATCAGGTTTTCTTGCCCTAGATGTCAGGCGCCCCCAAAATAGGAAGCTATTACATGGTGTGGAATACCTCTAGTGAAAAGTAAATACGCCGGTCATAAAAGATGGCCATAAAGAGGATAGGAAAAAAGGATAGGGAAAGCCAGGGGGCTGGAAGGAGGGAAACCAGGACTGCAACAGTGAATACACTTGAACATTTACATTTGGTAAGTGTACACAACTGCACTATGTTCTTCATATTTCACTGTTACAATCAATCACACTTGGATTGATTCCCAAAGCTGAGGAAGGGTGGAGGCAGTCAAGAAGTGTTGGGGCTGGCTAGCAGGCCTTGTAAGACTGCTTTAGCAAATCCAGCTCTGGATTTAGAAAAAATAGATAAGCAGTAATGCTTGGTGAAGGTGAGTACAGAACTCCAGGTTGCAGCTTCCAGGATATCCCTGGTGGGGACCCCCCAGAGAAAAACTGTAGGAGGTTGAAGTAGCTCTAATGGAATGAGTTCTGATCCCCAGAGGGGTAGGTTTTCCATGGTGCTTGTAGCAGAAATGGATGCAGTGTGGTATCCACTTGGAAATGGTTTGCTTTGAAATGGCCCTGCCCTCTGCCCCTGTAGCACAAAGCTGACTAATAGCTGGTCAGGTTTTCTGAAAGGCTTAGTCCTGTCAAGGTAGAACCGGAGCCATCTGTGCACGTCCAAGGAATGCAGGTTCATTTCCCCTCTATTCTGAGGATTAGGGAAAAAGGTTGGCAAATTGATGGATTGGTTTAAAGCCACACTGGATACCACCTTGGGCATAAAGGAAGGGTTAGTTCAGAGGGAAAACCTGTCAGCACAGAAAATAATGAAGGGCTCCATCGCCATTACTGCCTGTAACTAACTCTCTTCTTGCTGAAGTAATAGCTAGAAGTAAAGCTGTTTTCCTAAAGAGGAATTTTAACTCTGCTGAAGCAGCAGGTTCAAAAGGGGGAACTGTGAGCTTTTCCAGTACAAAGTTAAGGTCCCAGGCCGGGGTGGGAGCTCTCCTAGGGGGCCTTAAATTGTTAGCTCCTCTCAGGAACTGATTGATGAGAGGGTGAGAAAAGAGAGGAGGCTCAGTATTATAATGAGCTGAAATGGCAGAGGCATGAATCTTAATGGATGAGAAGGATAGGCCTCTGTGGAGCAGCTCTACTAAGTAATCAAGGATTTGAGGTAAGTTGGGCACAGCTGTGTCCTTTCCTTAAGACCGACTCCAAGAACAATATCTTTTCAACTTTTCAGCATAGGATTTTCTAGTACTAGGCCTTCTGGCCTCAAGGATGATATCCAGCACCTGTTTACTGAGGGATGCTGGTGGTGTATTCATGGGATAAGCCAGGCTGCAAGGTTTAGGGTTTGCAGCTGTGGATGCAAAATCTGTCCCTCCAGCTGAGACAGCAGAGAAGGTGTCTGATGTAGGTGCCAGGATGGCACTGCAGTCAGACTGCGTAGGAGTGGGTACCAGTGCTGGCGTGGCCAGTCTGGTGCAATAAGGATTGCCTTAGGCCTGTCCTGTTTAATCTTGAGTAGTACTTTTGAGAGGGGCAGAGGAGGAAAGGCATAAATTGAGAGGTTTTCCCATGTAAAGGATCAGGCATCCACCTCCTAGGCTCTGCTGTGAGGGTACCTGGTGCAAAATTTGTTCAATTGGTTTTGGTGGGAGGCAAAAAGGTCCACCTCCGGAGGTCCCCACCTCTGGGTTAGAAGTTTGAATGAGTTGGGTTCCAGTTTCCGCTCGTGAGGGTCCAGTAGACTTCTGCTTAACTCATCTGCCAGTGAATTTTGCTTGCCTGGCAGGAATTGAGCTTGTAAGTGCACTTGGATGCTCAAGGCGGTGTTCCACAGAGCCATGGCTAACCTGCAGAGTGGGTAAGAATGAGTCCCGCCCTGCTTGTTTATGTACATAACTGTGGTGCTGTCTGTCTTTATCAGGAGCTGTCCTGGAAGGATTAAGTATTTGAAGACTGTCAGAACATTCTGTACAGCTAGCATCTCTTTTTGATTGATATGCAGGGGAATTTGTTCTGGGCTCCATTTGCCTTGAATGCATTTGCCTGCCATGTGAGCCCCCCAGGCATAGTCTGATGCGTCTGTTGTCAGGGTTTGGGCGGCGAGGGGTTGAGTGAAAGGAAGCCCCTTGTTGTGGTTGCATGCTTCTGCCCACCAAAGGAATGTTGCCCTTAGACAAGGTATGATAGGAATCACGGTTTCCAGGTCCTGAGAATGTTGACACCAGAGATTTTTAAGTACCACTGAAGTTTCCTCATATGCAGTCTTGCATACGGAATTAGCAGAATGCATGAGGCCATGAACCCTAGGGCTTGCAGTATTTTCCCTGCAGATAGCTGGGTTTTGTTGGCCATTAGTTTGAAATAGTTTGTCAGACGGACCTGCTTTTCTGGAGTGAGGAATGCCATCTGGGAAGTTGTCTTCAAGCTTGCTCCCAGGAATACAATTTGTTGGCTGGGCACCAGTTGTGATTTCTTTTCGTTGATGGTGTATCCCATTGAAGTTAGACATCTTTTTCCAAATGCCAGGTGCTGAAGCAGCAATTCCTGACTGTCCACCTAAATCAGGCAATCATCCAAGTATGGGTAGATTTGAATATTTCTCTGCCTGCAGTGTGCTGGAGCCAAACATTTTGTGAATACTCTGAGCGCAGTAGATAAGCCAAAGGGAAGTGCAGAGAACTGATAGTGCACAGATCCTGCCCTGAAACATAGACATTTCCTGCAAGACTCCCTTATGAGGATGTACAAATAAGCTTTTTTTTTAAGTCTAAGGTGACTAAGCAGGTATCCTTGGTTAGCACAGGAAGAAGCTGTTGCTGGTGTAAGCATTCTGAATTTTGGGACCTCCAGAAAGGTGTTGAAAATTGATAGATCCAAGATAGGGCACCAGGAACAGTCTGGAGTAGAAACCCTGTCCCTTTTGTTCTACTGGAATAGGATGAATAGCCCTGATATGGAGAAGGGAAGTACTTGCTTTTGAGCCTCTGCCCACTGGTTTGGAGGAAGGTCTGGCAACCCGCTTGGTGTTGGCAGTAAGTGGAAGTAGAATCTGTATCCCTGGGATACAATGTTTAGAACCCATCGGTCCTGAGTAATGGACATCCATTTTTTTTGCATGAAGGGCAAGTTTTCCTCCTAAGGGTGCAAGTACTTGGGCATGGCTGGGAAGGATAAATGGGAAGTCATTGTGAACTTTTTCCATAAGGGGGTGGCTTACCACTTCCCTGGTTTTGAGGTGGAAGCACTCCATTGTTTAGATCTCTGCATACCCTGAGACTGTAGTCTTGGTGGTCTGTTTCCCCTGGGTTTGGACTGAGAAGGCCTGAGAGGGACTGGAAAGGACCACTTCTTTGAAGGCCAATACCTACTGAATTTAGGTGGCTGCACCTGTAAGAACTCTTTGACTGTTTGCATAGATTTAGCTTTTTCTTCCATCTTTTTAAGAACTTCTTCTGCTTTTGTGCCAAACAAATGCTCCTGATTTAATGGAGCATCTAGTAATTTTGCTTTGACATGGTCAAGCAAGAATTGTTCTTTTAGCCAAGCATGCCTTCTCAGAAGCATCTTGCAGGTCTGCTGCCACTGGGTCTGTACTAAGGCATCAAACCCACATTGCAAAGTATGTTTACTAACTTGGTTTGCAGAATGCATTAACTATTGTAAATCTTTATTTTCTGCACAACCTGGAAGTAACACCATTTTTCTTTAATGAGTTCCATAATATGTTGCTGGTACTTCAACATGTGAAACTGGCAATTCAAGGCCCTGATGGCAAGAGTTGCAGAGGCTCTAGAATCCCTATCTGAAGGGGTAGGGTTTTTGGCTCTAGAGTAGTGTTTTTAGTTGTAGTAGCCATAAAGCCTTTAGGTCTCTGGGATATGGTCTCTGGATCCACAGTAGGATTCTTAGAGAAATTTGTGAGAATCAGGTACTCTGTAGTACCAGTCAGGTTTTTTAGGTACTGGTGGTAAGGTGCCAGGAGTAAGACTGGACTCCAAGAAGACAGTCTACAATATCCAGGACAGGGGGTATAGCTGTGCTGAAACAAATCTAAAAAATTCCCTGAGTCTCTTTTTTGGACTGAGGATAGTCCTGGCATTCCTGGAGAAATGCTCTCAAGTTATGCAAGGTTTCACCAAAAGAGAAATCCTCTGGAGGGGAGGCACAAGGAATGGATTCCTCTGCATTTGAATCCTCATAGGTAGATAAGGGTATGTCCTGGTAACCAGAAGGGTCAGAGTCAACAACCTCCTGGTCTGTAGAATCAGAGTTAATTCAATTCTTTGTCTTTTGGCAGGGGAAGGGTGGCTTACTCTAATTCGAGTAATAAGGTCTTCAGCCATTCTAAGCATTTGTTTTTGTGGCATGGGAGAATAAACATGCACTTTGGAGGTCGGTTTTCAAGACGTAGTGCTAACTCTGGGACTGAGAAACTTGGTAGTTTTAGTAGGACATGAAGTTGTCGGTTTAATATGAATATCGGTTGGTCGGAATACACCCTCAGAAGCTGATGCCTGCACAGCGGCTCCGGACCCATCCAAGATAGAGACATCCATAGGTTCCATAGTAGAAGAAACATCTAGCAGCATACTGGACTCAGAATGGGTCTCAGCAGAAGCCTGCAAATCTGTAGAAGTGGGCATTAGGAGCTACAAAGGCACCTCACTGAGTACCGGAGGACTGGTGACAAGCTTAACAGAAGTGTCGGCAGTTTTTGACCTATGCGGTCTGTCTCTGTCTTAGCGCTTTTCCAGAAGATCGGTAGTCATCCCAACTT
>NC_056728.1:52653347-52730847 GCF_019279795.1 Protopterus annectens
AATAACTTGGGCAACAATTCTGGTACAGATAATGAACATGTTGAGCATTACCGCTTTAAGACAACGCGTGACGTCATCACGTCGGCGCAAATCCATGATGGAGGTGAGAGAAGCGTTTCTACACCCAACGCTGGTCATATTATTCATTTGGGAGGTGAACAAGGCGTTTTTCCACCTAAACGACAGTTCAGAAGCAACTGTGCTGTGCAGTTCGAAGCAGAGATTGAGTCGGCATTTGTGGAAACTAGCAGGCATACTGGAAAACGCCAGGAGCGTGTAACTTTCAATTCTAAATCAGGTACTGTTTCTAAGTCAGTGGCTGACAAGATTAAAATTATTCATGGCTCCAATGGCCATTGTCAACCTCCTCTATGCAGAGGTGGGGAAGACAAAGAACCCTATTGTACAAACTGTTCATGTAATTATAAAAATAAAACCTTTTCAAGTCGATTGGGAAACGAGCAACATGAACTGGGTGAGGAAAGATGTTATGTTAATAGTGGTTCTAGGGGAAAAAATAATACTGGTAATGATAATTCAACTAGTAATAACAAAACTGACAGATATGGAAAGTTAATACAAAGTCATTTTTCTTTTCAGGAAACTGGTAGTAGACTGTATAATTTGTATTCTGAGTCTAGAAATTTTAAGCATGTTGAATACACGTCTTTAAAGGAAATGATTTATGCTTTTGAAAAGAAGCTGTTCAAATTTAAACTGTGTGAAATGGAAATATGCTATTTAAATGAATGTATTAAGCAAGAGTTAGTACCACAGGGACTAAGGGTTTTTAAGTTTCCTTATGGAATTTATTATGACAATGTGACTGTAAAGAGTTTCTCTGAAATGTTTGAAAGTGGGGTTTGGAATTGTTGGTCAAAACTGTTGCTGTTTATGAATCCATGATTATTGGATTAAGGGAAGAAGTGAATATGTTTACTGTTTTCCCAGTATGAAAACTTGTATTACAAGATTATCAGTAGGGTGGACCAAAAATGTGACAATATATTCAAGAAAAAAGTTAAAAAAAATGGAAAGGGATAACAAACAATATAAGCAAGGTAGAGTTATTCCAACTGATAAACTGTTTTTTTATATGCAGCAGCAGAAGGAACACGGTCCTGGAGGGATAGACAATAGGCTTAGAGCTAGCCTCAATATGGAGGTTGACATGGATGATATCCACCATGGAGATAATAATCTTGAGTGTTTGGATGACATTCAGGATTTTCCCATGCCTCGACGCTCGGAAAGAATAGCGAAACGCAGACAAGGGATAAACAAGACTTACAGCAGGGTTGTGAAGCAGAATCAGACTTACAACCAATGGTAGATAGTATAGAACAGATTCAGAGTGTTGAAAATATTAAGTACAGTTTGGATGGTTTCAACATATACAACTATTCTAATTTTCCTATTACTAAGGATTTATTTTCATTATTTTCGAAAGGGATTTAAGTTTGTACCAACCCACGTGCCGGATATAGCTTCAGTCATGATTGACCTGCAGTTGTATCTTAGGAAACTAAATTTGAATCTTATACTGTCAGATAAAACAAACAAGGGTGAATCCAACAAGGTATTAAAGAAAAGTAGCATGTTTAACCCCCCATTGCATCCACTTATAGTGGCATATGAGAAATTAGTCAGGGAAGATTTATACAAAACCTGGGGTGAAAAAAGGAAGGTTTTTAACAACTTGAACACTCAAGAAAAAAACATCCTTGACAGTATCAGAAACAATAGGGATATAAGAATTATGACCCCTGACAAAGGGGGTGGGGTGGTTATTTATGGTGTAGAAAAATACAATAATGATATGCAGAATATTCTATTCCAGGAGGATAGATACTCTCTATGCTCTAAAAATGAAATCAATATTTCTTACCGGAGATTGGATAGTTTTTTATATGAATATCTGATAGATCAGAGAATTTTGAAGGAAGAATACAACTTTTTGTTAAACAAATTTCCTAGGATGCCTGTTATGATGTTTGGCTGCTTCTTTTTGGTGGTATTGGTTTTTTGCAGCATTTCCTTTAAATTTCCTAGGATACCAACAATTTTTGGGATACCGAAGGTCCACAAAGATTATAGGAAACCACCGTTCAGACCCATAGTTGCAGCCGCAGGATCCAAGACGCATAACCTAGCAGTTTATGTGGATGTGAAACTGAAACATATTGTCAGTAAATTTTCACACTTGTTAAAGGATTCTTGGGACTTTTTGGGTCAGCTTAAGCAAGATATTTGGATACCTGATTGTTGGTTTCTTACAGTTGATGTACAGGATCTTTTTTCTTGTATTCCAAAACTGGAAGGGCTAGATTTTTTCGAGGAAGTTCTTTTTTCCCACTCTGTTTTAAAACCTGATGAGGTATCACTTTTATGTGAGTTAATGAGTCTGATTCTTGAGAATAATTTTATATTTTTTGGTGGTGAATATTTTAAACAACTGCAGGGAGTTGCTATGGGTGCTGCATGTGCCCCTTTGTATGCTAACTTAGTGCTTTTAGGGTGGGAACAAAAATATATTTTTCAACCTGATATGGAATTTTCATCCTGCATTGCATATTATGGTAGATTTTTGGATGACATTTTTATTGTGTGGAAAGGGGATGTAGCAGGAATCCCTAGGTTTTTGGAATATGTAAACCAGACTACTAGGTATTTAAAATTTACTTTACAATACCATCAGCAGGAAATTAATTTCCTTGATGTGCAGATTTTTAAAAAACAAAATAGGTTCCACTCCAAAATCTACAGAAAAAATACATTTTGCAATGCATATTTGCATTATACCAGTCACCACCCTATCCACCAGAAAAGAAGTATTGTAAAGGGACAGGCAGTGAGGATAGCCAGAATGACCACTACAAAAGAAGACGTGATACTGGAATTTCAGAATTTAAGGAAGATGTTTTTAGAGAGAGGCTACCCGGGGTACTTCATTGATTCAATACTCCAGGAGGTTGGTGACAAGTGGGGTACCGTGTATAAACCATTACTGGGTAGCATCAATCATAAACCAGTTGATACTGTTGATTTTGGTAATACAATGGTTGGCACCAATTTTCAACAGGCATGTGTAGTGCAGTTTAGTCCCCTTTATTCTCAAGTTAAAACAACTTTGTTAAAGAATTGGAATATTTTTAGAACCAATCCTGAAATAATCCGGGTTCTTGGTGATAAACCTATTTTCTCCACCAAAGTAGGTAGTAACATAAAATCCTTGGTGGAGGTTTCCAGAAACTCCAATGAAAAACAGAGAAACTCATATGGTAGTAAGCCTTGTGGTAGATGTTATTATTGTTCCTATATAATGCTTGAACGTGACATCGTTATTAATAATCTCAACAAGTGTCATATTTATTTGAAAAATGGGAACTGTTGTTCCAGTAAACTGGTATATCTTGCTAAATGTACTTCCTGTTCTTCATTCTACATCGGAAAGACGGAAAGGATGTTGAAGAACAGGATATATGAGCATTTATATGATATCAAATCTGGAAAAAATACTAATGCATTGTACAAACATAGTGGTTTATGTAGAAATTTTAGTGGTTTTAAGTTTGGTATTTTGGATTTTGTCACAGTGGATGTGAGGGGGGGTGATTGGCAAAATAAGTTGCACAAGAAGGAATTGATGTGGCAACTCCGACTAGCTGCTGACCAACCCCCGGGCATTAATGAACATCTTTCAATTATGCCTGTTTTGAAAGAGAAGGCAGATTTAGTATAATACACTGGCTGTTCAGTCAGTGAAGTAATTTTTAATATGTAAGAAAGTATTTTTTTAAAATGTTAACAGTTTATACTTTTGCACTTTTGCATTATAATTTTTATATAAAAATATATACATAAAAATGTGATACTTTTATATGTATATTGTAATGGTACACGTTTAATGTTGGACTTATTTAATTATTTATTTCATTATTCATGAGATTTGGCATGTTTGAAATATGATTTGCTAATTCCTAGACCAATTAATTCAAACTGTGGGGTATTTAAGCCTGAAAGTTCATATTTTAACTGTTCTGATGAAGTCATACTGTTTGATGAAAGCGCTTAACTATTTGTGTATTTTTGTATTAATAAATCCTATCTGTGGACTCGCAACGTTGTGCTACTACTTCTTACTGGTTATACTTTAGCACTTCAACACCATTTGGTTGGACTTAGTGCAGTACATAGCAGGGCATGTGCAGAAGTATGAGACCACATGCTGATCATGATGACGGTACAGCCTCTCCCCCATTTATTTATTCATTCATTTAGATTTTGTTGGTTGCATTGGCCTTGCTGGGCAGTGGCCATTTTCAGAGGGAATCTGGGTATATTAAGGCACACCACAAAAAAATAGAATAGTATGTAAACCATAAATTATATACACTCCAGGATAAAAAAGAACATAATACTGAATAATTATTTTTTTCAGAACTATTGTATACTATATCCATACCACAGCCTTCCTCCATTTTACACCAGATTATCAACTGTAGTTAGTACTATGCACAGCCTCTCTACCTTTTTCATAGTCTATATACTATAGCCGTGCCTCAACATAGGGCTTTGGAACCTCATATCTCTTGCAGCATACCGTTCCCAAGGTTTCCAAAGTGTACAGTTTGCCTTACCCCAGTTACAGGCAGACGATGCAGTGCCATGCCAGTATAAATTACTCCTAATTACACATAGAGAACAGCATCTGCCAAACTGTCACGGACATCCACTGCAGGATTTGTTGTTCCTGCTGAGGTACTTTACCAGAAAGTATTGCTTCCCTAATGTTAACTATTACTAGTTCCTTAACTATATTTTGTAGTTGTATAGTTTTAAGTAGTGTTGCATGTAGTGGAACCAGTGCTTTCTGTCATGCTAACAAGAGTTTACTAGCATGGTAGTTATACTTATGAAACCATCCAATGCCACTGTATCTGTCAATGCACTATCCAAAAGTCTTAATGCTAGCGAAGCATATCAATGTAACTGCTAAGCACAAAATACTCATACATACCACTTGTGGATACCCATTGTGTCATGATACAGCACTTCTGATATGTATTAGGTGTGTGTGTGTGTGGGGGGGTGTCCAGTGTTGCATTTAACAACATGTGATACACAAACATGCATCTTTCTGCTGTGGTCTACTATTTTTCACTTCAAGGGGGGCTGAGTGGGTGGTCATGGCTACTTTAGGCACTATAAAATACAGGGCTCTTGTACAGTGTACTAATGATAGCAAGATTTTCCTGGTCTTCCTGCACAAAAACTTTCAGAAGTGCCTGGTGAATGAGAATGATGTCTCACTGTGGAAAGTGGATGTCTAGTATGAGGTTGCTGGGATGGTGACTGATTCAGCTGGCATCACCTATTCTAGTGAGCAGTGTCAGCATCAGCACAGTAATCTGAAGTGCCGCCACCTGATGAGCTTTAATAGTTGTAGACAGAGGTTCGGGAGATGGTGCCCAAGATGTACCACAACCATTTTTGTTCTGTAACACTACCGGTGGTGGTGGTGCTGTGGTAGCGTTGTCGCCTCACAGTAAGACGCTGTCCGGTTCGATTCTCAGCTAGAGCGTCTTCTGCGTGGAGACATGCGTGAATGGGCATACCTTTGTTGAAGGTTGTGCATCAGGTCTGGCAAGTCGGTATGTAAAAATGAACTGCCAATCATTAGCGGACCGGAGTTCCGCTGTGGCAACCCCAACCGGGAAAAGCCGAAAGACACAAATCATTTTCTAACACTGTCTTGTCTGTTGTACATGTATACCTAGGAGTATTACTTTGTTTTGCAGTGGTGGATGAGCAGTAGCTGAATATGGCTGCATGTTATAGAAGGTGGGAGCACTTCTCAAGGTCATTAGGGTGTGATTGACATCTGTGCCTATCCACCGTACAATTACAGTTGTGTTTGTAGCATATGTTTGGAATAATTTTTCCTATTGTGTCATCCGTATGCAGGTCTAGTTGTGGAAGTGGAGGCTGCGAGTCTGTGGTCACCTAACACTGAGCTAGCCAATGCCTCTAGTGATGGATCACCAGAGGATACCAGGTCTGCATCTCATTAAGGGGAGCACCAGCCAGAGGTTGCATGGATGGGCTGGTGTAGCCCTCCGTCTTACTTGTCAGTTGGGGGGGGGGGGCAAAGGCTGCTATTCTGAAAGTGGACTAAAGGGAAGGGGTTATCTCCCAGTCTCTGCTGCAGATGTTGGTGATTGCTGCTGTGTGCCATAAACTGGATGTCAACCATAGCAATGTGGTGAACCTTCTAGTGTGGCTTGTAGAGCTGTACGACCAGCAGGCCCCATCCACTGGGTCACAGGAGCAGCAGCTAACCCATAACATTGGTCATCCAGGTTAGTTAGGGCTGGATTTCTTACTGTCTGGGTTGGTCTGCTAGAAACGTACCCTATCCCCATGTTGGTGTTTTTGCTTCCTTATGTATCATTCCCCATTCCCTGCATGCTGTAGTGCTCAGTGTGGGGTATAAAACTGTAGCATTTGTGGCAAAGAGTTTGCTACAGTTTAAAAGAAAAATTATGTATTTATTTATTTATGTTTTTACAAAATTTGAGGAAGGAAGGTTGGATGCACAGCACAGAGACGGGACCTGACTGGCTGTTGCATTTCTGGAGCCACAAGTAGCTGATCATAGACATTTTTTTTTTTTTTTTTTTTAGCTGGATCAGGAGGGAAGGGGCATGGCCAACTGGTTGGTGTGCCATTGCAACACGTTTTTTTTTTAACTCTTCCATTGAAGAGCTGGGGCAGGAGGGAGAGTGTATCCTTCAAAGCCCCCGGGCCTGTGGAAAATACGGCCCAGACCGCAGAATCCTTTATAAACGCATTCTATGAACACCTTCAGGAATGCATGGATGATGCGATCCCAAATAAGACCAAAACCCAATCCTCCAAAGGCAGACGTCCTGTCTGGTGGACCCCAGCCATAAACAAACTATACAATAGAAGGAGGAAGCTACTAAATGATAGAGCAAAATCCCAAAAAGGGAAGGCATCGCTGATCAGTATTAGCAAAAAACTACGGGCACTCATAAAATTGTCTAAGGCCAGCTTCGAGAGAAAAATTGCACAGGACACTAAGGATAATCACAAGGCTTTCTTTAGTTATGTTAGGAACCTGGGTGGTAATTCCTAGATATGCTCAGAATTAGTCCAAAATGACAAAAAATACACTGAACCCACAGACATTGCCAACATCCTAGCTGACAGATTCAGTGCAAACTTCTCCCCCACCTCCCCACCAAAAGGGCAAATAGCTATCTCAGCAGAGTGCTGCCCCCCTGACATCTCAGATGCTCAGGTAAGAGCCGCCCTCTCCAAAGCAAAAAACACAGCATCAATGGGACCAGACGGTGTCCCGGGCTGCGTCCTACATGAACTCCAAGAAGAGCTAAACCCAAACATAAAACTACTGTTCAATCTCAGTCTTACTACAGGATATGTGCCAAAAGAGTGGCGTACAGCAACAGTGGTCCCTCTCCATAAAGGTGGTGCCTCAACGGATCCTGGAAACTATCGCCTCATAAGCCTGACTACCTTGGTCTGCAAAGCTATGGAAAGGATCATCATGGACCTCATAAATAAAGATATTGGGGACCTACAGACACTGGATCCTACCCAGTTCGGCTTTAAGGGCAGATCCTGCCTCTTAAACCTGATTGATTTCTTTGAAACAGTCACCAAGGCCATTGACGAGGGGAAGGTGGTCCACACAGCCTACCTGGACCTCGCAAAAGCCTTCGATACAATACCCCACTCGAGCATTATAGATAAGCTCACCAGCTTAAAAATAAACCCCTATGTCACTAGATGGATTGCAAACTGGCTCAAGGACAGAACCCACATGGTTAGAATTGCTGGAGCCATGTCGGACTCCAAACCAGTTACAAGTGGTGTCCCACAAGGCTCAGTCCTGGGACCTTTCTTGTTCGGTATATATTTCTCGGAGGTACAGGCCAACACGGAAGGACTGTGGCTGACCAAGTTCACAGATGACTGCAAACTGGGCGCCATAATCAACTCTCCAGCCGACACAAGCATCCTCCAAAAGGGCCTCATAGAAACAGACAATTGGTGCCAGAGCCATGGCCTCAAGCTAAATGCCAAAAAGTGTATAGTCATCCCCTTTGGCAAAAACAAAGTGCCCACAAATTACCACATAGGTGGTAATCCATTAAGTACAGAAGAAGTAATTAGGGACCTGGGGACCCAAGTTGATAGCAATCTCTCATTTGACAACCACGTGGCCAAAGTGGTTAGAAAAACATTTTATATAGCCCACCTAATCATGAAGGGATTCACATCTAGATCAGGGGAGGTCATCGTGCCTCTTTACTCATCCCTCATCAGGCCATAATTGAGTACAATGTCCCTTTTGGGATGTACCTTACCAGACACCTGCAGCAACTGGAAAGACCCCAAAAGTACCTCACCAAGAGGATCAAAGGGCTCAAACAGATGCCATATGCTGCCCGGTTAAAGAAACTCCAGCTCTACTCAGTGGCATACCGCCTGTTCAGAGGCGATCTGTGCCTGACGTATAAAGCCATGTCCAACCCGGAATTAATGGACATGCTGCACCTCAGAAAATCCAAATCCCATCGAGCTACGTGGTCGAGAGACTTGAACCTCAGCACTGAAATAAATAGGACATGCTGGAGGGACAGATTCATAACCCAGAGGCTCCCTTCACTCTGGAATAAAATCCCAGTCCAGGTTAGGCAGAGTCCCTCATTGACTCTCTTCAAGAGGAATCTTGATGAGTGGATGGGAGATCGTAGGTTTACCCCGGGTATCACTTCTGTGTCACTGTTAGACAGAGGCACAGTATATTAACCTTGAAAAAGGGCATAGCAAAATAAATTTAAAATGGGTGGCCAAAGCCAAACACATTCTGGCTAGGCTTATAAATGCCCTAGATATATATATATATATATATATATATATATATATATATATATATATATATATATATATATATATATATAGAGAGAGAGAGAGGCAGGCCAAAGAAACATGACCTGATTGGCTCCTGCATTACAGACTTTTTTTTTTTTTTGAGCTGAAGGGGTGAGGCGCTAGTTCAGACTAGCACAGCGTGCCAGTTGAGCCTGCTGTGCCACTGCCTGGCAGTTTAATACATTATTTGTGTGATAACTGTACTAAAGCCATGGAGGCTACAACTCTTGACATAATCGCTGTGTTTATTATAATACCTGTGGTGCTGTTCAGTACAATAAACCCAGAACCCAAACACAACTGCTATCAAAGTTGCATTTGCAAAGGGGGAAATGAACCCACTCACAGTATAATACCAAGACATCAGCACTTTAACATGTTGAGCTACATGTATGAGTCCTTGGAAGCATGCAACCACTGATATGCATGCAATTAACTCTGTACTATCACAGTCTTGAAACCACACTCTTGAAATGCATATTCCTAGGGCCATAATATTGAAGACCAAAATGCTGAAGACGACAGTGTCCAAGTTCTGGCTTTGCTCCCCTCCCTTGCAAGACTATGTTAGCACTTGTTCCTATGTTTTCACTGGTAGGAAGATTCAGTATTCAATATTTTTAGACACCATGATCTTCAACATTTTGGTCTTTGATATTATGGTCCTAGGACTGTAACTTTCAAGATTGTGACCGTAAATCCAATCAACCATATCGCGCTCCCATGCAACACTGAATGTGCAACACAAGTGCCAGGACTGTATGCAGCTTCCCTGCATGCTGAATATTCCTTGAATGGGCACTTGTTTTTTTTCCATATAACTCGTGGAATAGCAAATGACTCAAAGTATTAGGGAAAAATGTTCTCTAACATACCTGTTGGACTTGCAGTCAACTATTAAGTTCACATCATAAACACCTTAATATTATAAGACAGATATTTTTTTAAACAGCTTTATTAAGTTATTACTTAAGACATAGATACATATACATTAATAGAAAACAAAATAAAACATATTATTGTTTTTTCATACATTATATGTTATATGTTTCTTTCTTTACTATTGTCATTCACTCCAACATTGCATAAATAACTGTATTTCTGTCTTCTCTTAAAACTTACTCCTCCAGAATATTATTCTGCATGTATTGTTCACAGAAATTCAGTTTATTTCTGTATAATTTCCTCTTTGTCTTTTCTAAAGATCCCCCTTCCAGTTCTTTTATGTATCTAACAACATACAATGCTTCAGTTACAGTTGAATTAGATGTAGATTTCCATTTTCTGGTGATTGCTTTTTTGTCAGCCAGTAACATTAAACTTAATAAGGCCATACTATGTCTAGGCAATTCAAATCCCATATCCCAATTCAAAAGAATCATTTTATTAATTTATTTACTGTCGTTTGTTTACTGAGAAAGTCTGACTGAACACAAGTTCCATTTTCAGCAGACACCTGGGAGAAAAGCTCCACATAAAATATATTCACACCGAACAAAAATAAAAGTTAAACATTTTAAGCATTACTTTGCAGGCAGTGTTGAGACAAAGATAAAATACATTTATCATATACTTTATAAGTTATTTTATATAAGTCAAAGACATGTTAACATGTCATAGTTGGAGATACAAGAACAATCATAGAAAGTTACTAGGCTGTCGACCCAGAGGTTATTTTAAGCCTAGCCATTTCATCCCAGTGAAATACCATAGATACTCTAGACAATACCCAGGATTGTATGTAGTAATGACTGTTTATATCCAGGAGGGTTGTGGTTGCTATCCCCGGTATGAATTTACAGTGCTCCATCTACTCGTCCAGGTTCCTTTTAAACAGTGCCATAGAGGTACTCTGCTTTACATGAATTGGCAGCCTATTCCAAAGATGCGGCAGTCTCTGGGAGACAAATATGTCCCTCCAACACGTCCTATTCAATTCGCAGGCCATATTTAAGTCCCTGGAATGGGTAGTTTGATTTATGGATGTGCAGCAAATTCATTAGGTTTGGGTTGGAGATTGCTGTGTAAGCCAGGCATAATTCTCCTCTGTATGATGCTGAGTATAGTGACAAGGACTTTAGTCAGTCTGTGTAAGAAGCATGCTGGAGTCCCTTGATCTTCTTTTTAGAAACCTCTTGAGGTCTCTCCAATTGTTTGCAGGTGCTTTTTACGGTATATGCCAAAAGGGGCATTATACTCAATTATGGACCTGATTATTGATGAGTATAGAGGGTTATAACCTCCTTTGCTGTAGAGGTGATACCTTTGCTAATCAGGTGTGCTACATAGAAAGCTTTCCTTACAACTGTAGACACATGGTGATCAAAGTTAAGGTCACAGTCTACTTATTATCCCAGATCCATTACCACTTCATAGGTACGTAGGGTATTGTTGTTAATGTGATAGTGTGAAGGGGCATTATTTTTGCCGAAGGGAATGATGATGCATTTCTTTGCATTTAGTTTGAGACTGTGACTAAAACACCAGTCGCTGGTCTGTGTAAGACCCTCCTGAAGTATACTGACATAATTTGGGGATTCGATAATTGCACCCAGTTTTCAGTCATCAGCAAACGTGGCCAGCCACAGCCCCTTAGTTTTGGCCCGAACTTCTGAGTAGTATATATAAAACAGTAGGGGGCCCCAGCACTGACCCTTGTGGCACCGCACTGGTGACAAGTCTGCTGGTTGATGTAGAGTCACTCACTTTGATAGCGTGACCGGTTTGTGAGCCAGTTGGCAACACATCTTGTAACAAAGGTTTTTACATTTAGTTTGCTAAGTTTATCGGTAAATGCCTGATCACATTTTCAAAGAAATCCACCAGGTTTAACAGGCAGGATCTGCCCTTGACAAAGCAGAATTGGGTCAGCTCTATGGTTTTCGAGGTCACCTATGTCTTTATGAGGTCCATGATGATACGTTCCATGGCCTTACAGATGAGGCTGGTCAGATTTATGGGTCTAATTTCCCAGGTCTGTTGCTAAGCCACTTTTATGGAGGAAAATTACTGTTGCTGCTCTCCATTCCACAGGAGCATAGCCTGTGATTAGGTTGTGATTGAAAAGGGTACTTAATGGTGATGCTAGTTCATGTTTTAGTTTGTTTAAAAGACAGCCTGGGATGCCATCTGGTCCCATAGAGGCTGTGTTTTTTGCCTTGGACAAGGCTTTAATGACCTGCTCTTCAGATATGTAGGGTGAGGGGAAGTTGGGGGCAAGGTTTGTGATAAGTTTGGCTGGGATAAGTGAGTGAAAATTTTGCCAAATCTGTCCACCAGCAGGTTTGCTATTTCTGTGGCATCAGTGTGTATGATATCATTAGTAACTAGTTTGGCACATTTTTGGTTCCTACCTTTTAGGCTGCGTATGTAGCTGTAAAATGCCTTATGATTATCCTTGGCTGTGACTGCTAAGTTTTTCCTCAAAGTTACCCTTAGATGATTTGATATGTTGTTTTATTTGCCTGTTGAGGCTGATGAGGGTGCTTTTCCATTGTTGAGCCCTCGCCTTAGTTTTCTTACACAGCAACTTTTTGTGTTTGTTGCAAAGTTTATTGATGCTGGATGTCCACCAGGGTGACTTGTTTTGACTTGGGGCTCTGGCTCTGATTCTGTCTGGAACAGCCGAGGCTATACACTTATACAAGTGGTTGTACAGGGCTTTAGTGTAAACTTTGGTGTAGTTACCACTTCCAGCTGGGGGTGGGGCTTGGAATGCATTTATGTCTTACCCTAGGAGGGTGTAGTTTGCCTTGGTGACATTTTTTAGTGCAACTTCATCCTTTGTGAGTTCTTGTGTTATTGCCAGTTCGAAGGCAGCAGTTGCTGTGGTGCTTCTGTTTGTCATGTTAGTGAGGACTGGATGTAGTATGTTTATTCCTCTTGTTGAGCTTTGAACAATTTGTTCTAAGGCATTTGAGTTAACAAAGTCAAGGAACTTTTGCGCAAATGAGTTAGGGCTATATACAAGTTATACAAGTGGTTGTACAGGGCTTTAGTGTAAACTTTGGTGTAGTTACCACTTCCAGCTGGGGGTGGGGCTTGGAATGCATTTATACCTTACCCTAGGAGGGTGTAGTTTGCCTTGGTGAAATTTTTTAGTGCGACCTTCGTCCTTTGTGAGTTCTTGTGTTATTGCCAGTTTGAAGGCGACAGTTGCTGTGGTGCTTCTGTTTGTCATGTTAGTGAGGACTGGATGTAGTATGTTTATTCCTCTTGTTGAGGTTTGAACAATTTGTTCCAAGGCATTTGAGTTAACAAAGTCAAGGAACTTTTGCGCAAGTGAGTTAGGGCTAGAGTAGGTTTCCCAGTTGATGGTGGGACAATTGAAATCCCTCATGGCCAGAGTGTTTGGCAATATTTGCATCATGAGCCATGGAGGGAGATCTATAACTAGCTATGCCTTGAATGGGGGTCTTACCCACAGTAATTTGAACTTAGAGTAACTCCATGAAGTTGTCTTGTCTAACTAGTTGAGAGGTGAATTTATCTCTAATATAGATAAAAACCCTGCCTTCTTTGGTTCTCACACATTTGTTTTGCGGTCTGAAGGTGTGGAAGGCATAGTAGCCTTGCAAGGCCGGGGTACTGTCTGAAGCCTTGAACCAGGTTTCTGTGACTGCACAGATATCTACATCGAGTGCTTTCAGGGCGTACAGTTTTTGGTTTAAGTTCCCAGCATTTAGCAGCCTAACCCTTATTTTGTTATGAGTGGCAATTTTCACGTCAGCAATGTTGTTTTTGAGACCTTGCTTAAAAAAGGCACTATGGGGGAGGCAAGAGCCTTTGCCAGCTGTTGAAAGCCTAGTGGTGCCAGGTACAAACCATCTCTGGCAAAGCAGCGAGGTTTGTCAACCATGTCATTCCAGGCTGACAGAAACTGGATCCCCTTTGAATGACACCAAAAACTAAGCCAATTATTGAAATCAATCATTTTTTGTTTATACTGTTGCATCATTCTAGGTGAGAGTAATATGCTGCTCAAGGCTAGGGACATACTTACCTGGGACACAGTCAGAGAGTTCCATCATGTCTCTCTTCATATTGTCCAGTGAGGTACATCTCGGGTCATTCACTCCAACAGGAGCTATGACAGAGTCATAATGGTAGTTGTTGCAGAGAGACCTGAGTGCAAATGTGATCTGAAGAATCCTGGCACCAGACAGGCAGCTGACCGTGACTTTCTCATTAACTAACCTGGTGAGTGGGACATCTGTTTGTCTCAATATGGGGGTCTCCAATGACAAAAAAATTTGGTTTATGAGTGTTATGCCTTAAGGGCTTGGTAGGTAAGACATCGGTGCTGGTATGTGTCTTGGGTTCTGTGTGAACTGTGTTAGTTGTAGCAATCTTGTGTTTTGGAGGTCTCTGGTGTTTTGGTAAGTTTCTTGAGAGAACCTCTGCATACGTTGATTTATGTGTTGGATGTGTACTATGTGTAAGAGTAGTGGTACTGTGTGCATGAGTAGTGGTGGGTTAGTTGACAACCTCTTCAGTGTTGCTGTTTCAAGTGCTAGAGAGCAGGGATTCAAGATTCTTGGTGTGCATGCATCTCTCGCACTCTGTACTAGAGTGAGTTGTTAGTAGGGGGTTGTCAGTGTACATGAGGCAGTTGCTATATTGCCTCAGGAGACCCAAGTCAACAAGGCTGGCAGGAGAAACAGGGGTAGTCCAACTGTCTATAATGCTAGGTTTGAAGAACAGTTATCACAAAGGGGGTGCTTTCACAACTGATCTAGGAGAGGAGTTGCTCTGTAGATTGGTATTTCTGATGTTTTTTTTTGGCTGGTGGTTTAATAGATCACAGCTCACTAGCAATACTTCTTAGACTGGAAATGTACTAAAGATGAGGACTACACCGATGTACTACAGCTGTATCTAAGGGAAAAAATGTCAAAATTATCTGTCCGGCTATGGTGCATAATTGCTCTGCAGAGTGAGGTGCTGTGTGACATGCAAACAAGAAGAAACCCTCTCAAATGCAGGGCTTAAAAACCAGAAGCTAAAAATTTAAAACAACTTTAAAAAAAAACGTCAAAACAACCAATGAGGGTGCTTACTCCATGCCCTAGACCAATCACCCTTCACCAGACAGGTTCCAATCAGCACGCTTCTCTCACAAGGGTGCAGAAGGGCCCTTTCCAATCAAAGATGGCTTGGAAAATGTGCTCAGAATACAACAGCCACTACAGACCCAGATGCAGCAGACCTGTTTCTGGACTATGCTACAGCTGCTAGCTACACTAATTTAGTTGGGAAACACTAAAAAAAAGTTTTAAACAGCAGGGAAACAACAGAGACAATAAACATGTTTTAAGCAGCAGAAAAACAGCAAGAAGACACTAAAGAATGTTTTAAACAGCAAACAAATCAGTTATTTAAAACACTGCTTGGCAGGAAAACAGAGCAAACAGAGCAGATGCTTTGCAAACAGTGAACTGCAGCAACAGTTACTTTGCATTCAGTGAAAATAGCAAAAAAAGCTTTGCAAACAGTGAAAACAGCAACATAATATAATTTAACAGGTACAGTAAGGTAGACAAATGCAGTACACACAGTGCAGTTTAGTTTGCAGTATTAAAATAAGGTATTTAATAAGAAGAACACAATAAACAGTGCAGTAAATAGTATAATCAAGAAAAATCAGGAAACTTATGTTTTTTGGGAAGCTCAGAAGCCTCTAGTCGTCTGGTATCTCAGCTCAGAGTTGTGGATGGTAGTCCACCTCAGCTCAATACAGTTCAAACAAGCAGAAACCCTCTCAACACAGGGCTTAAATACCAGAAGAAGAGATTGTTATTGTGAAGATGGGAAAAGAGTTGGGAATTAATTAATTTTTCAAATATTTTGGAGAGTGGAGGTAGACTTGACTATAGGTCGGTAATTGGAGAAGTGGGGATTTCCCCCCTTTATCCGGAGGTATGACATGGGATTTTTTCCAGATGGCAGGGACATAGCTTTTTGTAATTAACTGGTTTATGAGTACAGAGGTATTCTGGTGGCAGGTTGTCAATAGCTGGTGTGGAATTTTTTTTTAGTTTTAGGAGTTTTTTTTTTTTTTTTTTTTTTTTTTGATAGAAGAGGTAGATGCTGGTCAGAGGGAGAAATTATTTTAGTGGTGATTAGTACCGTTTGGGATAATGAGGCTGGTGGATGGTTTATTGTTAAGTAAGGAGAGGACAGAGTATATAACATGTGTATTGAATTGGGCAGCTATAGGGACTGAGTTATCGGTGGTAATTGAAGAAGGAGCAGTAGTTTAGCCTGGGTGTAGACAATCTTTTGACTGCATTCCAGAAACATTACGGTTCTGTTGGTGGTTGTCTTGGAGCTTGAAAAAGTATTTTTTTTAAATAAGACACATCTTTATTAAACCATCACTTACTACATAGGCAATCATACATTTATATACATGAAAAAAAAAACACACCAACACAATCCTAGTTGCAAGCATTTTACATCACAAACCATACTGACACACTCCCAGTTGTAAACATTATACATCATTTATACTCTACCCAATCTCTCTCTCTCACTCAAACATTACATAGCCCATTTAAGTCCTGCCACTTTTTAAACCTCATTCTTCCCTTGTATATATTATTCCCGTAACTCCCATATTCCCATTTTTTTTCTTGTGGAGTTTGCTTCTACCCTTTTCTAAAGATCTCAATTCCATCTTTTTTTTATCTCTTTTACTATATTCTCTGCTTCCAGTGTAGTTGGTTTAGATTTTGATTTACATTTTCTAGTACTTGCTTTTTTTGGGAGCCACCATTATTAGACACAGCAAGGCCTTGCCATGTCTAGACAATTCCGATTCTGTGTCATAGCTCAGAAAAATCAACTCCCTCGTCAAACCAATCTGCCCACCCAGCATCTCTGGCAGTGCATATCGCAGGGAATCCCTAAAGTCTGCCAACTTCCTCTTCACACCTCCAGCATTTTCTGTATGCCTGAGGAAAAATTCTATGGAGTCTGCTTGGGGTATAAAAATATCTATATAAACATTTCCTGGCAAAAATCCTAAATATTTTAGATTTTGTTGCATATTTGGGAGACATACATATATTCTCCCATTGTTTCTTTGTGAATTGATTATCCAGTCTCTCTTCCCAATCCTTTCTAACCTCCTCTGATTGATTATTATAGTTATCATGCAATATTTTATATGTTCTACTAATTATTCCTTTTTTAATGGCATCTTCTGTTCTAACTTCTATTAAAACTCTACCAGTGCTAGTCTTTCATTTAGAACCCTCTATTTCTTTCTTTTTGCCTATACTCTATCAGTCCCTGATAGGGAAGGCAATCTGTAACCTGCAGTCCAGATAAATTCTTGGTGTCTTTCCATTAGGTCATCTTTTCCTCTTTAGTTATTTGCTCCCAATACCTTGGTTCCTTTGCCAGTTTCTCCAATATATTCCAGCCTCCTCTTACCTATTGTCTGTATCCCTAATTGCAGTCATCCCTATCGGCAGAATCTCCTTTCTCCATTCCTGTTTTGGTTCAGTTCTTAGAATACTTTCTGTTACTTTATGGATATAATATTCTGTATGATTATTGTTATTCTCCTTAAAGGCCTGCATCCAGAATCCCAGTCTCTCCTTGTTTCTTGAGCTTCCCCCCTGTTTCATCATCATCCCTTTCTACTGTGAATTATAGTTTTCTGCTTATAGGAATATTAACTGTGTAGCTCTGAAATACCTCTTCAAATTGGGTAATCACATTACACCCTGTTGTACTGGACGAATCAGCTTATCCCTCTTGACTCTTGTCATCTTCCCCTCCCAGATAAAGTCCTTTAGCTCTTTAGTAATTGCCACCAACAACTTCTACTCTGGTTGATAAAAATATGTCTGACCTGTGTATAAGACTAAAGGGACTAAAAACATGATCTGAAGTAGGATATTCATTTGTCTGCAACCTGTGGGTTATGGATCCGATATCGGATCCGAACCGGCATAGTTTTCCAGCTATGGATCCAAGCTCTCAGCTCCTCCCCTCACCCATAATGCCCTGCTCTACCCTCATGACCTCAGATCTTGTTTGCCGCGCTGGTAACTAGATGTGGATTTCATAGCTCTCAGCTAAGTGGAATTTTCTTGTTTAAAAATAGAGAATTTTTTCCTTCTTTAACTTTTTTTGTGTGAAAGTTGTAGGTTTCCTATTATTATTGACTGTTTTTAGTTTAATTTAATTTTCAGTAGTAATTTTTATTCCCTCCCTCGCTGTGCGTAGAGTGTGTGTGAGGCCTGTGTGTTCCTTTTTTGTTTAAGTTACTTTCTGTGACTTAGGTTAAATTTAGAGACTATGGCTGAACAGCCTAAGTCCATATTTTCTAAATGCTCCGAGTGTGGCCATAAGCTCTCTCCGGCTGATGGCCACACTCGTGTTAATGTCTTGGGGTTGAACACCTCACATCTGGTTGTTCCATTTGTGCAGGGTTCAACCCCAGGGCACTGAGGGAGCGGAGGTCCAAGCTGGTCTTGGCGGGTCTTTTACCGCCGGACTCGGCTCCGACCTCCGCTCCTTCGGGACTCCTGGCTGCAGTTGTTCCCTGTGGCACCCCTCCTGCTCCTGGGACTCAAACTCCCGCTTCAGGACAGGAGAGGGATGCATCTAAAGGACCGGAGGGAGAAGCACCACAAGCGCGGGCCGAGACCTCTGTTTCGGCCCGCCAGCCAAGCGGCTTCTCCCGGCTCCTGTCGGTGCGGTCTCCTCCTTCTCGGCCCCGGTCACCGGTGTGCTTCTCACGGGGCCCAGAGGAGGAGGAGACCCGATCTCCGTCGAGGCTATCGAGGAGGCATTCCAGGCCTACCTCGGTAGCCTCGTCGAGATCTACCCATAGCCTTTCGGATGCTGATCTGGACCGGATGATGAGAAGGTTCATCCAGGCCCAGATGCAGATGGGAGTGCTCTTGCCTCCCCTCCGGGGGGGAGCTCAACACCCTTTTTAAGCCTATTGCTCCTTCTCCGACCCGCTACCGGGTTCGGAGCAACTGGAGCCGAGCAGCCGGGGGGAGGTCGGAGCCGATAGTACTTGGTACTTCGGATCCGACCATGCCCTCGAGTGCGTCGGATCCGATCTCTCGGAGCCTGGATCCGAGCTTCGGATCCGGGGGGATCAGTGCTCCTTCGGCGCCGTCTGTGTCGGAGCGCACTGTCGCCGGATCCGAGTGCTTCGGCTCCGATCCACTCTTCGGATCCGAGGGGGAGCCGATTGTCGGATCCTTTGGTCGAGGTCGGCTCCCCTTCGGCTTTTGATGTAGTGGAGAGGGCTCTGTTGAGGGTCTCCGGACCCCCGGCACTTGCTTCGGCTCCGTCCCGCGCTCCCTCTGCACTGGGCCAGGCTTCCACCATCCGGCCCCTGGGACAGCCCGTTTCTGTGCCCCAAGTTGCTCCCATGGAGCAAATTGCTGCTTGCGAGGACTCCTCTGACAGCCCCCCAGAGGAGGCTCCTCGCAAGCATACGTGCAAAAGGAGGCACATTGACTCCCCTGAGTCTCTCACTGAAGACACGGACTTGGAGGAAGGGGAAGGCTCCCCACGGTCACCCCCCGAGGATGTCTCCTTCGGAGACATCATGGAAATGCTCCGTATTAGGGGGGGGTGGTCTGCCCCAAGTCTTCCTCGGACGAGTCCGTGTTCTTGGAGGCATTCAAACGGGCCCGTCTACCTCTTGGGTGTCCCCTGCCGACCCCTGGTGGACCTTATTACCACCAGGGCGTGGAAGGAACCGGACACCGTGGAGCCAATTCCCAAAAGACCTGATAGAATCCTTAGCCCGCCTTCTGACAGGACCCATTGGAGTAAGGGGCCTCCTGTAGATGCCATGTTGATGGCGGCGGCCACAAAGAGGGAACTGGCTCAGGAGAGTCCCTCAGTCCACCCACCGAGCAAGGAGTCTCGGATGATGGACCGCTTGGGGAAGCGGATGTTCAGTTCGGCGACCTTCTCGGTAAGGGCGCTGAACTATTTGGCACATGTTATTCGGATGCAGCGAGACCTTATTAAGAACGCTGCATCCCCTGAGTCCATTTCGGAGGAGGACAGAGCTCTGCACTCCACCAAAATGGCCACTCTTAGGTCAGTCACAAATACTTCTATGCGGCTACTCTCCCATGCTACGGAGGCGCCGCTAGAGCTCTTGGGACAGGACTGGTCACTAGACGTCAGGCCTGGCTCCGCCACTCGATTTTTCTGAGCCCTTCAAGGCGTCGTTTGAACGCCCTTTGATGGTTCTGCTCTGTTTGGCAAGACCGTTCGCGAGACGTTGACCCAGAGCGAGAAGGACGGGAAGACGCTGTCTGCCGTCGGAATCTGCTTCTCTGCACCCCAGAGGCCCTATTCTAGGAACCAAAAGGGTCAGAAGAAGATGTGGTTCGAAGTCGCAGCAGTCCCAGCCTGCTCCGGACAACCAGTCCTTCCGTGGCAGAGGAGGACAGGGAGGACGCCGCCCTAGAGGCAGAGGGGCTCCCAGAAACTTCGGGTCCAGGGAACCTTTCTCTGAACGGCCCGCGCAGCAACCCTGAGGGGTTGCCCGACTGCTCTACTCTGGAGGCAGTCGGGGGACGTTTTACGGGGCACCTAGCGGCATGGGAGTCCATAACATCTGACCGCTGGGTACTCCAAATCAAATCCAGGGATATCGCATTCCTTTCCTTCACCTTCCAAAGTTGAAGTCCCTCCCAGGCGTACCACCCGGTCAAAGGGAGGCCGCTTTGGCAGAAATTGGCCATCTGCTAGAGAAAAGAGCCATCCAGCCCGTTCCCCAGACCAGATCGGATCAGGGTTCTACTCCAGGTTCTTTTAGTGCCAAAAGACGGGGAACTAAGACCAATCCTAGACCTCTCTCTCTTGAACCTGGCAGTCCCCAAAGAAAAATTCCGAATGGTCACTCTACAATCTATTCTCCCCTTCTGGGAGAAGGCCACTGGATGTGCTCGATAGATCTCAAGGACACGTACTACCACATCCTAATGGACAGGCGCTCCAGGAGGTTTCTCCGCTTCGGCTGGGAGCCAGTCACTACCAGTTCCGGGTCCTTCCCTTTGGTCTCACCACAGCCCCAGGGTGTTTACCAAAGTACTAGCAGTGGTAGCGGCCCACCTGAGGCTTCAGGGGTGCAGGTCTTTCCCTACCTGGACGACTGGCTCCTTACCGCCCCAACAAGGCATCTACTTCTCTCGGCGAGACTCCTTTCTCCATCTTGCTCCATTTCTGGGCATCACGATAAATACAAACAAGTCCAACCTGGCACCCACTCAGCTCTTAGATTTCATAGGGGCCAGACTAGACACAAGGAGTTTACGAGCCTTCCTCACTGCGGACAGAGTTCTAAATCTGCAGCTCCAGGTGCGGGCCATTCTCCATTCATGTTCTGTTCCAGCGGAGTTGGTCCTGAGGGCTCTAGGGTCCATGGCTTCGTCGATAGCACTTCTTCCTCTTGCCAGGCTCAATATCGCATTCTACAGTGGGCGCTCTTAGTACAGTGGTCATACCTTGCTCTCCCCATGCATCATCCCATAGCGATCAGCAAGGCTTGCAAGCGGTCCCTCTTGTGGTGGCTCCACTCCCGGATCTCCACGAGGGTCGCCCATTTTGTGCTTCTCCCCTCTCGCCACGGTGACCACGGACGCCTCCGCCTCGGGTGGGGGCACTTTGGGCGGACAGTCCAAGGCACGTGGAGCGATTCAGAGACCTTTCTGCATATCAATGTTCTAGAGATGAGAGCAGTGCTCTTAGCGTTGCTAGCACTTCAGGACTTTCTTCCCTTGGGAACAATTGCGATTCAATCGGACAATATGTCTGTTGTCTGGTACATCAACAAGCAAGGGGGAACAAGGTCTTACCCTCTTTGTCGAGAGGCCATGAGAGTTTGGGAATGGGCAATCTCCACCAATCGCTTTCTCATAGCAACGCACATTCCGGTCGGTCCAACATCCTAGCGGACAAGCTCAGTCGCACCATTCTGACCCCTTACGAGTGGTCTCTCAATTGTCAAGTAGCGAACGCATATTCGCACGGTGGGAACCCCTTCATGCGATCTTTTGCTTCTCCCTCAAACACCAAGTGCGACAGTTTTTCGCTCTAATACCTCCTCCCGGAGGTACCCCAAGAGCAGCTCTGGTGCATGCTTGGCCACCCGGTCTTCTGTATGCCTATCCACCCTTGCCTCTGATGCTGCAAGTTCTTCAGAAAGCCTCTCGGGTGGGTTGCAGAATGATTCTCATTGCTCCATTCTGGCCTCGACAGATCTGGTTCCCCTTCCTAAGGTCTCACTCGGTGAATCCTCCTTGGATTCTAGATCCCATTCGGATCTGATATCCCATCCATCCTGCATTCCTCCTCCGAACCTGGACAACCTGAAGCTGACCGCTTGGCTGCTCCAGTTCCACTCTTGATAAGGACTCGGTATTTCTTCACCGGTAAAGGCTATTTTGGTGGCGGCTCATAAACCATCCACTAGCAAGGTTTACCGAAGCAAATGGAAACGTTTCTCTGTGTGGGCGGAGCGGCAAGGCCTAGATCCCTTCACGGTTCCTCTCCCTGTAGTGCTTGATTTTCTAACCTCTCTCTTTAATGATGGTGCCAGCAGTTCCACAGTCAAAGTTCAACTGGCGGCAATTTCTCACTATCACATTGGTCAAGAGTCTAATCCTCTTATGTCAGCCAAATTGTGCAAAACATTTCTTAAAGGTACTTTCCTTCTCAGGCCCCCTATAAAGCAAGCAGTTCCTCCTTGGGACCTTTCTTTGGTCCTACAGGCCTTGACCGCTCCCCCTTTCGAGCCCGCGGCTACGGTGGATCTCAAATTCTTGTCTTACAAGACAGCTTTTTTGGTAGCCATTACATCAGCCAAGAGAGTTTCTGAACTTCAAGCTTTATCAGCTAAACCTCCTTACTTGGTTTTTTATCCGGACCGTGTCTCCCTCAGGACCAACCCGTCCTTCCTTCCTAAAATCGCTTCTGAAGCAAACATCAATCAATCCATTAACCTCCCTGTTTTCTTCCCTAAGTATGAAAACAAAGGTGAATATAGGCTACACTCACTAGATGTTCACAGGCAACTAAGATTTTATCTCAACAGGACAGCTGGTCATAGGCAATCCGACCAGCTGTTTATTTCCTTTGCAAAATTCAATTTGGGCAAGCCAATTTCTAAAGTTTCTCTGTCCCGCTGGATTTCACAGTGCATTTTATTGGCTTATCAAGCGTCAGGAAGGCCCGCACGGAGGGTGTTCATGCCCATTCAACCCGGTCAATATCTACCTCGGCAGCCTTCAAGGCTAGGATTCCTCTAGATGATATTTGTGCAGCAGCCACGTGGGCTTCATCTCATACATTTATTTCTCACTATAAGTTGGATCTTGCATCTAGGGTAGAGCATCCTTTGGCTCAGCGGTGCTCGGAATATCCTTCCATGATGGCCCCAAGATTCAGGTAGCTGGGGACTCTGTCCCACAGGTTGCAGACAAATGAATATCCTACTTCAGATTTAGAAGTTATGTACTCACCATAACGTTCCATCTGAGTAGGTGTATTCATTTGTCTGCAACCATCCCGCCCTCCTATCCCCCTGGCCTTTCAGTTTCCTGCATATTCCTTGTTACCCTTTTGAGGGTATTGTTGCTTTGGCAAACTCGATCTGAGGTCATGAGGGTAGAGCAGGGCATTATGGGTGAGGGGAGGAGCTGAGAGCTTGGATCCATAGCTGGAAAACTATGCCGGTTCGGATCCGATATCGGATCCATAACCCACAGGTTGCAGACAAATGAATACACCTACTCAGATGGAACGTTATGGTGAGTACATAACTTCTAATTAACTGTTTGTATCTTAGTATCCATATCCGTATAACAAATCTTCCATTTTCTTAGATTTTGTGTTATCTTTTGTTTAGTCTCTTCCCATATATCCTTAGCTGCCACACTAGAATAATTTTAATCCATACTCCTAAATACTTAATTTTATCTTGTCCCAGTAAATATGGGTATTCCTGAACCAGTTCGTGTGAGTACATAATTTACTGCTTTTGCCTTTGTTTTAGCTTCATTAATTGTGCATCCCAAAAAGACCTGAAACTGTCTCAAAATGTTCCACAACACTGTAATGTCTTTTTCGCTCGGGCTCGCTCCGCGCCCCACCCTGCCCCCTTATCCCACCCGCCCCCACTACCTCTAGATTTATAGCTACCTGGCCACACCTACTTCCTCTCCCACCCTCTATACTTCCTCTCTACCTACTCCCACCCGCCCTGCACTCTTAAGACTAACACTATCTCTCCCCCATACAATTATATCCTCATCTTCTTATACCACCTCAGACCCCTAACGCTATGCCTAGGCCAACTTGGATTACCATCCTACTTATCCTACCACTCATAGCGGTACCTTACTTCATAACGAGCTATGAACACCTGACATTTTTATGCTTCCATTATCCAAATTATCACACAAGTTCCCCCTCTCCTCCACCTACAGTTGAATTCTTCCCCCACCATACAACCCCAAAAACAAGAAATCCCAGTAATCTTTATCTAAACAAACAGCACCAAACAACTACAAAAACTAAATATGGTCTAAAATTACTAATCAAAGTCCTAAGACTAATATCCTACTTAAGGAAAAACATCACCAAAGATGGTGATATCCATCCTAACCCAGGCCCAACCAGTATAACAGACTCCACCAATCATCCGCTCTCCCATAGGCCGACTAACTCTCTCCTTATCTGTCACTTAAACATAAGAAGTCTGAACAACAAGGTACATAACCTACACGCTATGCTAGCAACCTATCTACCTGACATCATGTGTCTAACTGAAACATGGCTTAAACCATCAACCAAAGACAATCAGATACTGTACCTGAGTTCAATATACTTGGAGCTGACCGAATAAAGAAAAGGGGAGGGGGGGATAGCTGTCCTTTATAAAAATACGCTTAACATCCTAACTAACCCCAAGCAACCACCCCAGGTCTCTAATGCTGAAATATTAGCTCTAAAGCTACAACTAAACAAACTAAAAAGCGTAAACCTAATAGTGATCTATATACCCCCAGGGAACAATATTGAAACTTTAGAAGTCATCTTAAATTGGATAGATAACAACTATCCTCAAGAAACTATAGTCCTGGGAGATGTTAACATTGACTGGAACCAATGCTCCGCATGGTCCAATCCTACTTCTTTAAATCTCCATGGTTTCTCTCAGATTATAACCTCTACCACCAGACTAGGTAATATTAAACAAAAAGAGAGCATACTTGACTGGATACTCGTCAAGGGGCACCCCCAAAAATATACTTCGGGGACACTCCCCAATGATCTTAGTGATCATATGCTCACATACATTATGAAAGATAATACCAACAATGCTAGCATGCCGGTCTATAGAACTATCAGAAACAAAAAAAAATTTGACCCAATAAAATTTAACATGGAACTCAATTACTGCAACTGGTCAAAGCTAAAATTCCTTCCCCTAGATGATGCAGTCTCACATTTTAACAAAACATTCCTTACCATACTTGACTCTCATGCTCCCAAAAGGGTATCTAGAATCAAAACACAAATAGCACCCTGGCTAACCACATAGACTAAAACCAAAATAACTAATAGAGACGAAGCATGGGTCAAGTGGCGTACTACCAAGCTACCCCTAGATCGTGTCAACTTCCAGCAAATAAGAAACGAAACTAAAAAGGCCACCACTCTAGATGAGAAAAAATACTTTCACCACCTACAACACAAGCACCAAAACAACCCTCAAAAATTCTGGGCAGGATTAAACAAACTTCTCCAATCAGGAAAATCCACCACTCCTACCCCAGGTACTCTATCTGAAAAGAACCAAGAAGTAGTAGCCAACAACTTTAATACCTTCTTCACCGAAACCATTCAGTCCTTAGCTAACCAACTACCTGCTCCCTCTATCACCCCAAAAAATACCACACATAACTCCCCACTGTCCTTTAACCTCCAACCCATATCCACCTCCTTCATTCAATCCCTGTTGAAAAAACTAAAGCCAACTACCCTTTCAGCTGATCTTCTTCCAGCTGAATACCTGCAAATAGCTGCAGATGTCATAGCCTACCCCATTTTGATCTTAATTAACACAACTGTTACTGAGGCCACAATCCCAGCAATATGGAAAATATCTTACATCATACCTCTTCATAAAGGAGGAGCATCCACTGAACTCTCTAACTATAGACCAATAGCCATACTATCACCACTTGCCAAAATCATGGAAAAGTGTGTGCATAACCAACTCATGTCCTATCTCATCCAAAACAAGCTACTAACTGACTCTCAACATGGATTTAGACCCCATCGTAGCATGACTACTGCCCTCCTCTCTTTTACCGAGAAAATAAACTTTAACCGGAATAACAAAAATATTTCCTCGGCTCTCTTTCTAGATATGTCGAAAGCCTTCGACATGGTAAGCCACCAGTTACTCCTCAAAACCTTAGAAACCTTACATCTAGACGCCCTAGCCCTAAACTGGTTTCAAGCCTACCTCGCAGGCAGACAACAGGCAGTAATGTGGCAGAACAAGCTCTCCTGCCTGCTACCAAACACCATAGGCGTTCCTCAAGTGTCCATATTAGGACCTCTTCTCTTCTCAATATTCATAAATGACCTCCACTCGGTTATCCCCGAAGCTACCTGCATCCAATATGCAGATGACTCAACTCTCATCTGTTCCAATCCCATCCTAGATAACCTTCTAACAACTACCCAACACAGCTTTACCATAGTTGAAAATTGGCTAACTGACCATCAACTCATCCTAAACCCAAAGAAAACCAAAGTACTTCTCTTCTACCCAACTAACAAAACACCTATCACACAATTCACTATTCAATCCTATAATGGTACCATTATTTCACCTGATACCAATGCTAAACTATTAGGAGTAAACATTGACAATAAACTTCGATTTGATATCCACATCAGCCAAACTATTAAAACAGTAAACAAAAAACTTGGGTCCTTATATAGGATAAAAACCTTCCTAACTCCAACTGCTAGACTAGCTACTGCCCGCTCACACCTCCTATCCACCCTACTATATGCCTCCCCCGTCCTCACGAACCTCAACAAATCGGACCTTAATCGACTCTCATCTTGTTATAACCACATTGCTAGATTCATTACTGGCTTACCATATAGAACACACCATTGTATTAACCTGAAAAAACTTGACTGGCTAGAACTCCCTAATCTTCTTCAGGAGTACCAACTCATAGAAGCCTTTAAAATCCTGAAACATCCAGAGAACACCCCTGCTCTAAAAAGCATACTAACCCCTTATACCAACCTAAGTTCACTTCGCTCATCAAACAAACTGCAAGTCCCATAACCTAGGTGGGGACACACTGTATTCTAATATTATTGGCAAGGTGTGGAACTCTCTTCCTAATAAGCTCACGTTTTTACCATCACTAGCTCAATTCAAAAAAGAGCTAAAAATCCACTATAAATCACACTGGCTTTGTCCTTGCACAAACCCAGACTAACTCCAAAAGAACTCTACCCTCTCCAAATCATAACAGTCCTATGTGCAATTCAACATATATGATCAGTCTAGAATAACCCATATTAACTAAAGAATAGGCCATTTTTGTCTTACTCAACTAATTGCGAATTATCGTGAATATAATGAACTGTAACCAACTGTAGTTTCTAATGTAATCATTTTTTTTTCTCTTTGTAAACTATGTAAATTGTCTATATGTCTTTGTAACTATCTGTCATTGTTAACCCTGTCGGAGCTTTTCTCCCCGGGACTCTGCTGAAAATGGACATATATCCAGTCGGACTATCCCTTTTTTTTCTCTTTGTAAACTATGTAAATTGTCTATATGTCTTTGTAACTATCTGTCATTGTTAACCCTGTCGGAGCTTTTCTCCCCGGGACTCTGCTGAAAATGGACATATATCCAGTCGGACTATCCCGGTCAACAAATGTAAAATAAATAAATAAATAAAATAATATCATTTGCAAATAAAGCCAGCTTTTCTTGACCTCCACACCAATTATATCATTGAATTTCTGAGTCCCTTATTTTCTTTGCCAATGGTTCTAAATATAATGCAAATAATAAAGAGGACACCCCTGCCTTGTTCCTCTGCTCAAGCAGTAATTATCAGAGAGGACCCATCCACTTTAATTTTTGCCTCCGATCCCTCATATATCATCTTATCAATGTTATATTTTTTTTCCAAGAAAAGCAAATGCTTCCATTTTTCTGCTCATAAAATCCCAGCTTGCTCTGTCAAATGCTTTCTCAGCATCAAGACCTACCAACAACAATGTTATTTTCTTACATTCTGCTTCCCTGTGGATCATCAGTGTTCTGTTAATGTTGTCAAATGTTTGCTTCCTCTTCACAAAACCACATTGATCTATGTTTATCAGTTTTGGCATTACGTTTGCTATTCTTTTAGCCATTATAGACATATAGACAAGAACACTTTATAATCATGATTTAGTATTGAAATGGGCCTGTATGAAGCTGGATCTTTACCTTCTTTAGGTATTACAGCTACTGTTGCTTTCTTCCAGGATGGTGGTACTTCTCCTCCTCCTCCTCTTAAGATATTGTTAAACAAAACCTTCCATATCTTTATCAATTTTTTACTCCTAACTTCCAAACTTCCACAGGAATACCATATATTCCTGGGGACTTTTCTATAGATTGGTTATACATCACAATTTTTTATCTGATCTCCTCCTATCCTAACCATTAGTAATTGAGCCTCATCTACCTCTAACCTTTGCATATTTAATTCTTCTATAACCATTTCTATTTGTATCTTTTCTCAATTTTCACATTTCTCTGCTTTATAGAGACTCTCATAGAATTTCTGAAATATTTCTAATACCTCTACAGGATCTCTTGTTACCTTCCTTGTTATAGGCTCCCTAAGTTTGGCGAAAGCCTTTTCTACTTTATGTTGCCTGAGTCATTGTGCTAAAAGTTTTTGTGTTCTAGTGTTATTATCAAAAAACAGTTAGTGAACAGAAATCTTTTCCTTGATTTTCACTTTAAGGGATGTTTATCCAGAATCATGTCACACATTAGAAATGGCAAGTAGCTCTCAGACCAGATAGGAGGTATGGAATGGGGTGAGGATTTTTATTGGGCATGTGTTGACATTAAATCTTTATATACTAGCACCAGGAATTCGTGAGGCATGGTAGCAGTCAGGATAATGTTGGGTGAAGGCCTATGTATGGATTTTTTACGCAGTCTCTTGGAATTCTCATTTATGCACAACTGCTTTGCATTTGAAGGCAAATATTACTTGCAGAAGGAGGACACAGCTGTGAGGGCATCCTTTGCCCCCGCTTATGTCATTATCTTTATGAATCATTTTGAAAACTCATATGTCTATAATACAGACTTTTTTTAGACAGAAAGTAATCGTTTATAAAAGATTCATAGATAATTTGATCGTTGTATGCAAAGGCGATACTGGGGAATTCCGTGAATTTATGGTTAGTTTGGAGAATAACCAGTTTGGACTTGAATTCATGTTTCAGACACATAGGGAGATTATGCAATATTTGGATTTGGAATTCTTTGTGAGGGTGGATGGTAAAGTACAGTATAGACCATTTATGAAGGAGACAGTGGTAAACAACTTCTTAAGAGCATCCAGTATGCATGCTCTCCCCATCTTTTGGAATCTTTACCCAGTGGAGAATATTTGAGAATAGTTACAAATACATATGATAAGTCTAATTTGGTTGAGGAGTTCAGTATGGTGAGGTCAAGATTAGCCAGCAGGGGATACTTTGAGGAAGTTTTAAACAAAGCAGAAAACATTGTTAGAGACAAAGTGGAAGACTTTGACATAACACATAGGGGGACATGGTGACGTGGGACATGGTCACAGGGGATATAGGAGAGCAAGTATGAGTACAGTCATATGGGACAATGAGGACAGAATTTTTTTTTTGTCAACAGGTATCCACCTTTTTCTGACGTACTCAAAAGGTTGGTAGATGGATTCTGGCCCATTATTTGCAATGATGGCAGTCTGGATGGGGTTTTTGAATCTGAAAGAACGTCTTAATCAGAGAGTGGTACGTAATGTTGCCACTCGTAAGGGGAGTTTCCCATGTGGGAAAGGCAAAGTCTGCAGCAAAATCAAAAACCTGGTTGGGGTTAATATCAATAGTAAAATTTACAGAGCTCGTGAGGAGTTTAGTTGTGATTCCTGTGTGGTTGTTTACATCATTGGATGCAGTTGTCTCCAGTTAAATGGTATGTGGAAAAGACCAGGAGGAAGGAGAAATGATGCATCCTGGAGCACCTGGGGGACATCAGAAATAGGTTGGAGAGTCCAGTAGCTCATCATTTTTATCATGTCCATGGAGATTAGGACACCAGTTTGTTCTTCAATGTGTTAGGCACGCCCCATTTTTGTCGGGGTGAAGAGTTTTTGGGCAAATTATTAGCATTATAAACAAAATTAATAATTAATTTTGGTACCTTACAGCCAAGGGGGTTAAATCAAGAAGTGAATTAAATGCAACTTAAATGTTATTTGATGATTGTCAGTCAAATACATTGGAACATTTTGTGAACTTCATGTTGTTTAGGGGACAAGTTGTTGCTTTAACTAGTTTTGTCATTTAATGAATTTAATTAGTCCCACTGGGGCTTGATTTCTAATTCAGTTAAGCAATTGTATAAGAGTGAAGCCATGTGGTGGGATTGTTATTCCTTTGAAGGCAAAAGCCGAGGTATCGGATGCACCAGTAAACTTGTTTATTTTATTCCACTGTGTCTGTATTTTTCTTAACAGAAATCTTTCTAAGCTTGTACATAGTATTGAGGTAATCCCTTATTTGTGCCTAGCATTCTGCATTTGATCTTCCTCTTGTTCGGTGAGATTCCCCCTATTCTGCAGTACTTTAACATTTGTCAGTCCCTCTAAATCATTCTTGTTACTTCTTAACCATCGCTCACTTTCCTTTATTTCCAGCCTATTTTTAACTCCATCTTAATTTTATCCCACTTCCTAGTTATATTTTCAGAAGAAATTTCTATCCTCACAGCTCCTGAATAATCTCTACTACCCTTTCCTTAAATCCCTCTCTTTTCAACAGATAGATGGGAAAGCACCAAAGTCTCATTTTTATTTCATTACTCTTTTTTTATTTTAGCTATTATTGGTGCATTATCTGAATTAGTTATTGGTTGAATATAAAGACCTTCAATTAACTGCAGATGTTCCCGTGAAATGTAAATTCTGTCTAGCCTAGCCCAGTTTTTATCTTGGGGAATAATATGCAAATTCACTGCAAACTTCTATTACTGAATTCACATCTTCCATGTCAAATATTTTCATAAATTTCCACGGAAATCTACCCTGCTTTGTTATATTTTCCCTTCTGGGCCCCTCAAACACATCTTCACTGCTGCAAATCAAATTCCATTCCCCACCTATAAGTAATAATGTTAAGTTGTCTATCTCGCCTTCATTCTTGCTGGATGGGTTCGGAGGCTCCGACTCTGCCTTTTTCTAAAGCTCGAGAGTAATTTACTGGCTTGAGGCCTCCCCTTATCCCACAATGCTAGGCGTCAGATACCCAGATCTCGTTTGCCGCTTCAGCTACGAGGTTGCGTTTTTTTACCAGCTCCAGGTCATATAATTCTTTTACTATTATATTTACTGTCAGAGTTGTTGTTATTTTTAGATTTTCTTCTATATTTTATTAGATCGTGTTACCCCTTTAGACCCCACTTAGGATCTCCTTTTTTCTGTTGTTACAGAGTTTTCTTCCTTTCCTCCCCCTCCCCCCCCCCCTTTTGGGGTAGTGGTTAGGCCTGTCACTTTATAGTATTGTTTTATTTATATGTATATATATATATATATATATCTATCTATATATATATATATATCTATCTATATATATATATATATATATATCTATATATATATATATATATCTATATATATATATATCTATATATATATATATATATATATATATATATATATATATATCTATATATATATATATATATATATCTATATATCTATATATATATATATATATATATATATATATATATATATCTATATATCTATATATATATATATATATATATATCTATCTATATATATATATATATATATATAATTTTTGTGTTAAGTTTTTGTTATTTATAACTGTTGTAGTTATAGGGGTATTGTATTGTTAGTTCTAGTGCGTGTGTGTCTGTGTTTAGTGTTTTAAGCAGTAGTTTAACTTCCCTTGGTATCTCTGCTATCATGTCTAAAGATACCAAGGTTTCAGGTTTCAAGAAGTGTGACTCGTGCTGTCAGAAGATGTCTCTGACAGATGGTCACACTTCTTGTGTTTATTGTTTGGGCCCCCTACACCTGCAGGACTCTTGTTCGGTCTGTCATGCTTTCAGTCCGAGAGTCCTGCAGGAGCATAGGAATAAACTCATTTTGAGAGGATTGTTAAAGCCTGAAGGATCCCCGGCTAAGCCTTCGTCGGGGAAATCCTTAAAGCCTGCCAAACCGTCAGCTCCCTGTTCGGAGCTGACACCGAGCGGAGCTTCTGCCTCCTCGTCGGTTCCGGCCCGGAACCGACACTTTGAGACCTCAGTCGGCTCCGACTTTGCTATCGGAGCCTTCTCTGAGCCGAAAGCGTTCGAGATCCCCCTCCTTAGAGTCCGTTCGCTCGGCTCCCAGGTCCCCATTACTACAATCGGAGCGGAGCCATAGATCCCATTCCTCTCGGTCCTCCAGGCTATCTGACCATGATTTAGAGAGGGTGGTCAGTAGGCTCCTTAAGTTGCAGGCACTGGCCAAAATGTTGACTAGCCCTTCTTAACAGACTGTGGCTATCCCTGTTTCTTCAACGGTTCCTCCTCCGACTCTACTACCGTGTTCGGAGCCGGAGCTTGTTGGGGCTCGAATCGTCGGAACGTCGGAGCCGATGCCCCACCCTTCGGCTCCTTCGTCATCTCCAATCTCTTCATTGGTTCCGTCCTTGGAGGGATCCGGGTGCCGAGACTCCCTCGTCTGCTACGAGGGGGCGAGTGGCATCGGAACCTTGTCCGACCCCATTCTCCCTCTCGGGGCCTCGGCACAGGTGAGCTCGGCCCCATCGGCCTCAGAGCCGTCCCTCTCGGTGCTGGGAGGGGTTCACATCTCTTCGGAGCTGGGACCCTCTTCTCTGCCTGATAGGGAAGCCTTTGAGGTCATGAGGAGCATGCTGACTCTGGTGTCGGCTCCGCGATCGACCCCTTCGGCTCCTCTCCCCATGGTGCCTGTGTCAGTCTCTGTCCACCCTCCTGACCCCAAGCGTAGAGAACAAGCGCTCCAGGTAGCCCCATTGGGTGTATCTTCCTCTTCTGAGGCCTCCCCTGATCTCTCAGAGGAGCCCCCTCGGAAGAGAAAATGTAAGAGGAAGCATGTTGACTCCCCTGAGTCAGTCACCTCTGACACAGACTTGGAGGATTTGGAAGGGTCCCCAAGGTCCCCCTCTGAGGATGTCTCCTTTTCAAACATCCTTGAGATCCTTAAGTAGAGGGGGAACTGGACCGCCCTCAACCCTTCCGAGGACGAGTCGGTGTATCTGGATGCGTTTGGTTCTCGCCCTTCCACCTCCTGGGTGTCTCTGCCTTTTGTCCCACTCATGGAAGTAGTGGCTTGGAAGGCGTGGATGGCCCTGGACACAGTGGAACCAACTCCCCGCAGGCCCACAAAATTCATTACAGCCCCGTCCGACAGTTTCTTACAAATGGTGTCCCTGTTGATGCCATGGTGGTTGCAGCAGCCACTAAGAAGGAGTTGGCTGACCCTTCAGTGCCTGTCCATCCACCTGATAAAGAATCTAGGACAATGGACAGGTACGGGAAGCGGATGTTCTCTTCCGCGACCTTTTCCATGTGGTCGCTGAACTATCTGTGCCATTTCTCCAGCCTTCAGAGAGGTCTCCTTAAGGAACTGGGTGATACCCTTCAGGATCCATCTGCTCCGGGGTCTCAGGAAAAGATCAACTCTCAGCTGGCGACCCTTAATTCTATAGTTAACTCCTCCATGCGGCTCATTTCTTATGCAGCCGATGGGGCGAGTAGAGCCGCAGGCACAGTCGTGGCTTTGAGAAGACATGCCTGGATGCGGTTATGTAACTTTGCTGACCCCTTTAAGGCGTCCTTCACCAATACCCCCTTCGATGGTTCGGCTTTGTTTGGACCACAGGTGAAGGATACCCTTACCAGGTGTGAGCAGGAAGGCAAGACACTCTCTGCTGTGGGAGTCCGTTTTTCTGCTCCTTCTAGACCATACCCTAAAGGTCAGAAGAGTGGGGAAATGTGGTTTCGCAAACCCCAAGGAGTCATGCCTAACACACGTAGCGAGTTTCCCTCCAGGGCAGAGGAGGGAACAACAACAGACGCCGCCCGAGGGGCAGAGGGGGTCTGCAAAATCAGGGTAGCAGGGAATCTTTTTCTGACGAACCCTTTCAGCACCCCTGAGGGGCTGCCCGACTGTCCACTCTCGGAGGCAGTCGGGGGAAGCTTGTCACTGTACCCAGAAGCCTGGCGACTCCTCACACAAAACAAATGGGTACAGTCTATCGTATCTGAGGGTTACAAAATCCCCTTTGTCCACACCCCCATGCAAACAAACAGGTCCCTTCCAGATGTTCCACCCGGTCTAAGGGAACAAGCAGTACTAGAAATTTCAAAACTGCTAGAAAAAAGAGCCATCCAGCCAGTCCCAGCAGACCAGCAAGGATCCGGGATTTACTCCAATTTCTTTTTGGTACCAAAGAAAACAGGGGACTGGAGACCCATTTTGGATCTCAGCAGGTTAAACAAATCTGTTCAAAGAATGAAGTTCTGGATGGTCACGCTTCAGTCCATTCTACCCGTTTTGGGTCCAGACATTTGGATGTGCTCCATAGACCTACAGGATGCATACTACCATATCAGAATGAACAGATGCTCCAGGAGGTTTCTCCACTTCGGCTGGGAGCCAGTCACTATCAATTCAGAGCCCTGCCCTTTGGCCTCACCACAGCCCCCAGGGTGTTCAAATGCATGGCAGTGGTTACGGCTCACCTGAGACGGCGAGGATTCCAGGTGTTTCCATATCTAGACGACTGGCTCCTAACTGCTTCCACCAGGCATCAGCTAATCCGAGCCAGGGATTATACCATCCAAACTTGCTCAGAGCTAGGTATCTCCATAAACTTCAAAAAGTCTGCGTTGTCGCCTTGTCAGTCTATAACCTTTATAGGCGCCATGCTAAATACAAAAGAACTGTCGGCAAAACTTCCATTAGAAAGAGTATTAGACATTCGCCGACATGTTCAAACGTTACTACAATGCAAGAGAATCCAGGTCAGATTTGTACTGAAAACCTTGGGTCTCATGGCAGCAGCAATCACATTACTTCCCCTGGCTCGTTTTCACATGCGGATTCTTCAATGGATGCTTTTTACCCAATGGTCTTTTCAACAGCTTCTGATGTCTCATAACATAATAATCACCCAATCATGCAAAGACCACCTTTCTTGGTGGATGGTCTCCCCTCAAGTTTTTCAGGGCAGACCATTTGTACTTCCTCCTCCAGTTGCCACAGTGACAACGGATGCCTCCCTGATCGGGTGGTGGGGGCATTTTCAGGGCAGGACTGTCCAGGGCACTTGGCAACCCCTAGAGTACCATCTGCACATAAACGTCTTGGAGATGAGAGTGGTAATTTTAGCGTTGCAAGCTCTTCAGGACTCTCTACCTACCGGGACTATTGCAGTTCAGACGGACAATATGTCGGTAGTGTGGTACATCAACAAGCAGGGCGGAACCAGGTCCTATCCCTTACGTCGAGAAGCACTCAGACTCTGGCAGTGGGCGATCTCCTCTCAACGGTTTCTGATAGCAACGCACATCCCCAGGAAGTCCAACGTCATAGCGGACAGGCTAAGCAATTGCAATCCTTATGCCTCACGAGTGGTCTCTCAATCAGTTAGTAGTGGACAAAATTTTCCGCAGATGGGGTCAACCTTGCTGCGACCTTTTTGCAACCCCTCTCAACAGCAAGTGCAGCGACTTCTTCACTCTCTTCCCCCTACCAGGCCATTCCCCCAGAGACGCTCTAATTCACGATTGGTCCCGGGGTCTGCTCTATGCATTCCCTCCTTTTCCCTTAATTCCAAAACTGATTCAGAAAGCGACCGCTTTGGGATCCAGGATGATCCTCATTGCTCCTTACTGGCCTTGACAAATTTGGTTCCCATTCCTGCATCGTCACCTGCTGGAGCAGCCCTGGAATCTGGACCCAGTGCCAGACCTCTTGATCCATCAGTCAGGCGGGCTGCACCAATCCCTTCACTCTCTCAACCTCACAGCTTGGTTGCTCCACTTCCAACCTTAGCCAGGCTTCCACATGTTTCTCAGCCAGTGCACGAAATCATACTTTCTTCGCACAAACCTTCTACTAGAAAGACTTATGCTAGTAAGTGGAAACGTTTTTCTTTCTGGGCAGAGGCTAGGAAGATAAACCCCATTACAGCCCCTGTCCATAATGTTTTAGATTTTTTGGCGGAACTTTTTCGAGCAGGTTCCTCAGCTGCCACCATTAGGGTCCAATTGGCTGCTATCGCAAGTTTTCACGTTAGCCTATCAGAGTCCAGTATCATGTCCCACAAACTTTGTAAGGCTTTTCTTAAAGGAACTATGTTACTTAGACCCCTTGTTAAAGATCCCCCCTCCGTGGGATTTGAACTTGATATTAACTTCATTGATTCTCCCTTCTTTTGAACCTGCAGCTTCTTGTTCCTTAAAGTTACTCTCCTGGAAGACTCTCTTCTTAGTAGCGATCACCTCGGCCAGAAGAGTATCGGAATTCAAGCCCTTTGTGTTCGCCCTCCATATCTTATTTTTCACAAAGATAGAGTTTCACTCAGGACTAATCCTTCCTTTTTGCCCAAAATATCCTCAGAGACAAATCTCAATCAGGCTATCGATCTTCCTGTCTTTTTTCCTAATTATTCAAACAGAGCTGAACAAAAGTTACACTATTTGGACGTTCACAGGCAGTTACGTTTTTATTTGGATAGGACCAAACAGTCAAGAAAATCAGATCAACTCTTCCTGTCCTATGCTGAGGGGAAGCAGGGCCTGCCAGTTTCTAAGGTAATCTTGTCCAGGTGGCTGGCCTCTATTATTACCTTGATCTACCAACTGAGACATAAAGAACTTCCTTCAAAACCAAAAGCTCATTCCACCAGAGCATTGGCTACGTCAATAGCTTTTCAGGCTAGACTTCCAATGGAATCTATTTGTGCTGCAGCAACATGGGCCACTCCTCATACCTTCATTTCGCATTACAAGTTGGATATGGCCTCCAGGAGTCGAGCTGATTTTGGTTCCACTGTGCTCAAGAGTCTGTTTTGATGAGCCACTCATGGCTAAGGTGCTAGGGATGCTGTCCCATCCAGCAAGAATGAAGGCGAGATAGACAACTTAACATTAAGAAGTTATGTACCTACCATAACGTTCCATGTTAGTTGTCTTCATCTCGCCTTCTTTCTTGCGTCCCACCCTCCATCCCCCTAGCCTGGTTAGGACCGAGAATAATCCCTTTTGAGGCCTTCTTCCTGTGGTTGACCTTGTTTTTAGGTTATGTCCTCCTCTGTTTGTAGCACTGTAGGTAAACCTTTGGTGGGAACTAGTGTGTTTTTTCCATGGTGTTAGCTTTCCAAACGAGATCTGGATATCTGATGCCTAGCATTGAGGGATAAGGGGAGGCATTGAGACGGTAAATAGCTCTTGAGCTTTAGAAAAAGGCAGAGTCGGAGCCGAGGATCGGCTCTGAACCCATCCAGCAAGAAAGAAGGCGAGATGAAGACAACTAACATGGAACGTTATGGTAGGTACATAACTTCTTATTTCTTGCAGAAAACTGATTATTCCTGCCAGACTTTTCTAAAGCACCATTACAGCAGTTTTAGGTGGAATGTAAATACATGTCAGTGTAATCCTCCTCCCTTCCCAGTAGCCCCTTAGCACTACAAATTTGCCATCATTATCCTTTTTATCTTTTTATATCATTATTGGAGCTTCTCTTCCAATTAATATAAGTGCTCCTCTTTTTCTTTGTCCCAGATATTCCGCTAAATAACCACCCTGAAAACCTTTCTTTATCAAATTCACATGTTCAGTTCTTTCTAAGTGTGTCTACTGCAACATAGCTATTTGCACTCTACATTTTTTTAATATAGTTCACTACTCTTTCTTGTTTGTATTTGTCTGTGAGGCCATTTACATTTAAAGACGTTAAAGAAAGCATCATTGTATTAAAAAGTTATTATTCCCATCTTTTATGTATAACACTTTTTTTGTTAAATGGTTAAATGTCTAGTTCCAGCTTTTATGCTACATGCATACATTGCTTGGAAGGTTGAACTTTTATACAATTGTTTTTTGTCATATCCATTTGCACCTATGTCACATCTTATAAAACTTTTGTTTTATTGAAAGCCCTCAAAAACACACCCGAATACCCCCTAAAAACCTATTAACTTAATACCAACACACAATATTAACATTTTACCCTCCTAATAGGAACAAAAGTCCCAAACTGATAGCCACACCGACAGACTTGAGATAACCTAAAAGAAAGGTTATCCATGTTGATGCATGGTGCAGCCTGTGCCTCTCCTAAGTGCTGATTGGTTTTGTGTTATCTTTATAACTCTCCCAGCTGGGAGAACCCTTGAATGTTTTCAGAGAACATTAACTACCTTGGGAAAGCCTCTCAATGCTTTCAGAGAGTATTCTCTATCTTGGAAACCCCCCTGAATACTTTCAGAGAACATTATCCAATCACTCTCCACCAGACTGTAGCCAGTTTCTCTATCAGATTGTCACCATGGAGACATGAGAACCAGGCAGCCAGTTTCTCTTTATTAGATTGTTTCCATGGTAATTGAAGACCAGCTGCAGAATTGTTACTGAGAACACAAATACTTGCTAGAAAAAAGCCTCATAGTGTTCAATGTTCTTTTTTATTTACTTGCTGTCTCTTAAAATTTGTTACTAAATCAATCTAAAGTATTTAATCCAGTCATTCCCCTATAGAAGAATGAGAAAAATCACATTCCTGTTGCTTTTATCAAGCTTTTTTTACATTGTAGATGTTCTTCATGTTTCACTGTTGCAGTCATCACATTTGGGTTATCCTGCCAGTGATAGCCCTCAGTCGGCCCTTCCTGTATTTCTTAAAACTGAACAAGGCTTCTGTCTTCTTGAGGAAAAAAAAGGAGAAAGAAAAGAAAAAAAACAGCAGCACCTGCTTACAATCCCCATTACACTTACAAATAACTGAGAAAACTTTATAGCATGTAAAGAAGACCACATGCCATAAAATTGGTACTGTTTAAGAAAAATATCTTTACTTACAGGTAACTTTCTCCCTCCTCCTCCCCCGAATATTAATGACTTGAAGTATGGCATATACTTTAGAGTTCCCCACAACATCAAATTCTGAAAAATTCCAATGTTTCCAGATTTTCCTTGTTTCACCATATTTCACAAACATAATTATTGCATTTTAATCCATATTGTTACTTGTTTTGTTGCTTTCATCTCCAAAATCCTATCTCTTGCTTCATTTCCAGTGTACTCTCAATTCTTTTAGTCAACTCTCGTAGTTCCTTCATTCTCTCCAACATTTTCCATTGAAAATTTTGAAAATGTTTCAAAGGTACAGTCCCCTATGTGTTTTTTTATTACCAGAGGAACAAGAAACAGAATCTCCTTCTGTTTCACAGCTTAATTCTTGTTGGACAAACTTTTATATTTCCTCCTTAACATGTACTTCATCAAAAAATGAGTTTGTCCCTCCAGGGAAGAATACCTTAAAGACAGCTGGGTACAACAGTTTGAATCTCACACCTGCATCTCAACATTCCCTGAATAGTAGAATACATTTGCTCCTCTCCTGTCTGGTGTACAATGAGTAATCATTCTCCACAAACACACTGCTATCTCCCACTTTTTGTACTTTGTCCTTCTGCCACAGTTATGTCAGTTTTGTATGAATCAGCTCCTTCTGGTGGTAGGATTACATCTTTACTATGAAAGGTCTAGGTTGCTTTCTTATAGCCAGGTTTGGAGCATACATACAGTGTGCTATTTCAACTAAGAAATCCTGCTGTGGAATACTAGTCCAGTTGCTTATTTGTGCTTTCATAAAATTAATGCAGTTTGTTCATTCCAGCATCTCTGGTATAGCTGAAAATCTCAGGTTTTCCCTATGTGCTCTGTCCTCTAATTCTGTTATTTTTTAAATATCTCTTCCTGAGCAGTCGAATATTCAGCAAGCCTTTTCTTCATTTTGACCTTTGATTTTTGCAGCTTTATCATCTCATCTAAATATCTGTTTAAAGCTTCTTCCATTTTTTCCAGCCTTTTGTTGTTTGTGTTGATATATGCCATCAGTGTTTTGTTTGTTTTAACCAGGTCTGTGTGCAGTTGTCTTATATCTTCCTGTAGGTCTTGGAAGTCATATCTGAAGGTTTCATTGCTTTTTGCTGAACAGCTGCAGAACTTTCCCCAGTTAGTGTTTCTTCCTCACTTTTTGTAGCGGATTTTTTTCCCAAGTCTTTTGTGTTTCTTTATTCCTGGCATGCAGGTAGTGCACTTACTAGCCAGTTACTGAAATTTATCCATAAACACATGTCTACTGGCCTTCTCTGCTAAGTTTCTGTTTTCACACTCCATGGAAAAGTAGTTTTGTCTGATTTGATTTTTTGTTTAGGCAGGTTCCTAAGCTGGGTAAAATACTGCAATTTCTGTGTTGTTTTGTCAGTAGAGCATGCTTGTCAAGCTTTACCTCTGTTTTAATATGAGTTGCCTGCTTTCTGTTATGAGTCATGGTGTGGGTCTAAATTTGATTTTCTTTTGATCTGATGGGAGCTAGTTCGTTTAGTATGTTAAGGAACATGTTGTTAAAGTGAGTTAATGCTTCACCTAGGGATAAGTATTTTTAGAATATACCAGCTGAATTTGTTGAGGTAGCTACTGAATGTGTCATTATTGAAGGAGGCCAGTGTACAATAAAACATCCTGTTACATACCTGTATAGCCTTATACACCCCTGACATACTGATAGCCACAGAAACCTGGCTAAAACCAGGTTATGTATTTATGTGCATGATTAGATTGTTTGAAGACAAATGTCGGTAGATGTTCACAGATGGTATCGCTTAGGCACCCACCAGTGTTTATTATGTTATGGGTGGTGGTGAGGATCCAGTCTAAAGTGGACTTCCTATGACTGCATTTGTCTATTTGATAGCAGTAGTAATAATTTGAGTAAAGCCAAATAGACTGATGGAGACTGTGGGAGGGTCAGAGTAGGTAGTGTATATTAATGTAATCTATGATGATGGTTTCCTTGTTGATATTATGACAGAGCCAGTACAACATTTATTTTAGCAGTGGGATGTTGTTTCCAGGAGAGAGAAGATGGCAGTGATGCATATGCTCTTGTGTGTGTTGATTTGCAGGAGAGAGATAATTATTTCAACACTAGGAAAGTTGGGGTAGGTGAGGGGGTATGAAGTGATTTCAAGTTGCATTTTGTATATCATAGCCACACCACCATATTTATTATGCTGTCTCTCATTTCTAATGATGCTGTACCCTGTGGGGAGAATTTCCTGGTGTTTAGTACTTGGTTGTAGCCAGGTTTCTCTTGCTATTTGTCTGTCAGGGGTGTGTGAGCTTATATAAGCATGTAACTGTGGTAGTGTATTGTAGCTACCCCTAAAATTTAAGTTAATCAAAAGTAAACTATTACCTTTATTGAGTGGAAGAGGAGTACTATGGGTAATTGAGGTGGCAGAGTTGCAAGTGTGTACACTGGGTCCAGGATTAGGATGTATATCACCATTAAGAGCAAGTTTAGATGAGAGAGATATATATTGAACTAATTTTTTATATGTAGTTTTCTCCTTTAAATTAATTGTGTGAAGCGTAGGCGCTTCTTTGATGTATTTGCAATTAAAGAAAGCATGGGATGCGATAGAGTATAGGCTGGGTGCTATCACAGGTTGAGAGGGGATGAATTAAAATTATGGTTTAGTGTTCTGGAGGGGACAGTGAGGTTGGGTAACAATAGATTGTGATAAGATGTGGCATAAGCAAGGATAGATAGAAGTAGAGACATTAAGTGAAAGTGTAGCATAATGTAGTCATAGCAGAAAAAAAGTAGGTTTGAAGAATTTAATAAGGTATGATCAACAAAATAAATGAAGTTATTGCTGTTTAAATAGCGGTGGGTGGATGGAGTAGTATGGGGAGAGGAAAAAGTAGAGTGAGGAAGGATCAAAAGAACGTTGGTGTGATGTAATATAGCTATGTATAAGAGGGAAGAGCAAATAGTGTGACTGTAATTTGTATGACTGGTTGTAGGTATGGAGTGGGAGATGTAAGGAAGTATAATTGTAATTGTAGTGGGGGTGGGTGGAAATTGGGTTAGGGTAGTGGAGTGAAGTGAGGCTGAGCTAGGTCAGGGTGAATGGAACAAGTTCCAGTCCCTTACGACCAGTCCATGGCCAAAAACAACCAATAGAGTTGGCACTGCGAGAGTTTGCACACAAATAACTAAGGGAGCTTACTAGTGTAAATGCAAAAGTAAATCTTAGACTATGTAGAATTAAAAGTAGTAGACTAAAAAATATAAGGGTAGAAAGACATAACAGTAATACAGCAAGTAGTCATCATTGAAACTTCAGGGTCTGGAAAAGGGTAAAACCAAAGCAGCATATAACTGCCTATACATGTGCCAAGAGAGATTCATAAAAGCAGTAGCTGGAAAGAGCAATTAAGAAAGTGCAGAATGCCAACAAGATTAGGGTGTAGGTCATTAATTAGAAAAGGAAGGAGACGGGTAAAAAAATAAGTGGCAGTGGAGGCTGTTTTTTATTCTAGTGCTGAATAGCAGCCAAAAAGCAGACCACTAAGTACTACCCAGGCAGAGAAGAGACATTAAACTTGGTACCATCTTGATCAGAGTAGGATTAAGATAACAAAATGAACAAGTAATGTCACCTTACACTGAGTAAAAGAACAAGTCTGTAAGCTTTTGCAGGGTTGCATGTACTCTGCTGCAGTCTTTGGGGGAGAGGGTGCAGTCCATGAACTGAGTAAAAATACAAGTATGTAAGCTTTTGCAGGGCTGGATGTTGCATTTACTCTGCTGCAGTTTGAGGAGGGGGCAGTCCACGACTATCTGGCCAGTGCAGGTGGCTGAAGGTGGACAGTTGGGGGCTAACTTCATTTGTCCATACAATATTTCTGACATAGCACTCTATAGGGAATTTTAAAAATCTGCCAACTCATTACACATTCAAAAACATGTTGCCAGTTACGTCTGTCTTTCTTTTTCTTTACTTTCCTATCACATCTCCAAAAATCCTAAATATTCTGGACTTTTTTTGCATACTTGAGAGCCATACATATGTTCTTCCATTGTTCCTTTGTAAATTGCTTTTCCAGTCTCTCTTCCCAATCTTTTCTTATCTCCATGATTGATTTTTATAGTTATCGTAAAATATGTTATATACCCTATTAGTAACCCTTTTAACAAAATCTTTTGTTCTAAACTCTACTAAAACTCTTACCATAATTGTTCTTTCACTTAGGGCATCCCTATCCCTTATTTTAGCCTATACTCTGATATCAGTCCCTGGTAGGGAAGGCAATCTCCACCCTGCAGTCCAAACTTCTGCTTGGCCTCATCCTACTCTATTACCTTTCCCTCTTTAGTTATTTGCTTCCAGTACCACAGTTCTTTTACTAGTTTTCTCTGATAAATTCCAGCCTCTCTGTGCCTATTTTCTGTACCCCCTACTTACAGTCATCTATATTGGCAAAATACCCTTTCTCCATTTCCATGTTGACTTGGGTCTTAGAATACTTTACAAATATATTTTTTCTCTCAGTTTAATTTTTCCAACATTTTTGGGTTTCCAATGCTATGACAGGAATGGACCCCATTCCTAAGTTAGGGCATGATTAGAGTTCACAAAATTAGTTTTGTTTCAGTCTCTCTTCTCAGCACCCACAATGTGCACAGAACAGACTCCTTCTTTAATTCATATGGAGTTACATGTATTGGTAGCATATCTAAGTACACTGTAAATTCTTTTTTTATTAGACCCAAAGCTCCTAACACTGTTGGAATTGTCTGGGTATCTTTCTAACACATTGCTGTCATTTCTGCTTGCAAATCCTGATATCTTATAATTTTGTGTCTTTCTGTATGCAAGATACTGTAATTACTAGGTGTAGAAATTTCAATGATCAATGCTCCTTTTACCTTTTGCCATGGATTACTGTATCTGTTTTTCTCGCATCTTTTTTTTTTTTTTTTTGAACTGTTGGTAATGGATGAACCCATGTGATACACTCTTGATCATTCTCTTTAATGCTTTGTGGTTCATATTTCTAATGCTTCTCAGCTACTTCATTATTGGAGTATTTGCCCAATCTCCAGTACAAGAATCTTGCCACATTATTGAGCATTTCAGGTTGCAGGTCCTCTGCCATAAGTGTGTCGTACACAGCAGCAAGATGTCCATTTCTCCCATATGTTCAATTGACTTTTTAAACCAATGTATACATAGTTCACTATCTTGGGCCACCATTATTAACCTTTCATCTTTTGGTTTAAATTTACCTTTCCTTAACCATTCCAGCATCAAATCCTGGTCAACATGAGGTTGTTCCAGGAGCTCTCTGTACTTGCCACTATATGAATTTTCCATATTTCTTTCCTTCTCATCTGATCCCTTTCTTTATAATTTTTCTTTTCTGTTTTGGCACATTCAGTTGCTGTCTGTTTTTTATCTACTTCTGGTTTGATTTCCTTTCGCAATTGACACTGAAATGATTCTGCTAAACTAAGCAAATATGTCATCTTAGACTTGTCCTTATGTTTTAAAATGTATACTGTGTTTAGATCTGATGAGATCAACAGATATGTATACAGTCCCACAACTGCAGATCAATAAATGTAATCAATTTTGAGGAGGACCACACCCTGCTCAGTCTGAGGAATATGTAATCTTGATATACACTGACTTTATATGTCATTTGATCAGTATGAAGCATTTTTTTTCATTTTTCTGTCCAACTGATCCAATAATTTTTGAGGCCAGTTGAATACCCCAAAACTGTAAGTTGGAACAGGAAGTGCAAATTACTCCAAGATGTCAAGGCAGTTTTCAATATTAGTTTTAGTTTTCTGAAGTATTTTTACTGTGTTTTATTCACATGTGTACATTTTTTATTGCTGTTCCTTCATCTTTTCCCAAATATTTATACACACCCTCTTGCTCAAGTTTCTTTATATCACATTCTTGTCCCAGGTTGATATTTTTGGTGCTGTAGATTTTCTGTTTTAAATGTTGCTTTTGCACATTTATCAAGACCAAATGTCATTCTTACACCATCCGTGAAAGTTTTAATGACTTGCAGTTATGCTCCCAGCTCTTCACCTGATGAACTATACAATTTTAAGTCATCCATAATATGTAGATGAGAAATCTTATAAACGACCTTGTTTTCTGTGAACAAAATTGTAACTATAACCTAATCTGTCAAATAAACAGCTTAATGAGTTAAGGGCAAGACAAAACAGCAATGATGACAAAGAATCACCCTGGAATATCCATCTTTGAATTTTTATCCCTGGGATAATTTGTTGTTTGTCATGGCTCAGCTGCAGAGCGGATTGCCACTGTTTTGTGGTCATTGTTACGTTAACTGATCATTGTAGGGTATATATTACACATCTGTAACCTTTCCTTTATCCATGAATGTGGTATGCTGTCAGATGTATTTATGTAATCCATCCATGCCATACTTAAGATCTGTCCCTTTTTACAATCTTCTATTATGGATTTATTTAGCAACAAATGATCCTTTGTTCAATTTGATGTTTTTTGCTGCTGTTTTGTTCATTTGCCATGATTGAGTTTTTTCAGTATTAAGTCTTTGCGTAAAAAATATTAATGCTTTTAGCCAGACGTTAGGTAGTGCATCTAAGCCTGGGTTTTCCAGTTAGGAGCTTTTCTTGTTTTTGTCTCAATTTCTCTGGCCATTATTTCGTCCCATTTCATCTTCTCTACATTGCAGTTCCTTACTGTTCCTTTTAATTCTTCTGTACATTCAGCATCATTATTATGTTCAATGGCATCCTCATAAAAACTTCTCCAAAATGTACCTGGTTCTTCTGTTTTGTTAGTGATTCTGTTCCTTTTGTTTGTTTTCTCAGTTCTCCATAAAATCTTTGTGGGTTATCAATGAATTGCTTATTTTTTACTTCTCCTTTATATTTATCTGCAGTAGTATATGATAAATCGTGATACATTTTGATACTGTGCATTGCTTTTACCACATCCAAGTGTTTTTGTTGGTCTGTTCTGTTTTCCATATTCTTCAAAAAGTAATACTTCTTGTTGTAATTGCTTTATAGTTTTCTCTATTTGATGCTTCCATTGTGGCATTTTACTTGTTTTCTACAGTTCCTTTACATTGAATTTAGCTGCAAGGTAATATATTCTATTTATTTCACCACCCCTCTCATCCATATCAGGGTAATTATGCAAATATTAACCCTGACAACATTTCTAATAATGTCCAGATCAACCAGAACACCAACAATGACTGGGTATACCGTGATAATACTCAAATGGATACTTCAAGCAATTCTGGTAACAGTGCTTTAGCCAGTGCTAGTTGTTCTGGTTTCACTGAAGTTCGGAGGAGCGAGCGATTACAGAATGGACCCCGTGTTCATTACAATAATAATAAACATCATGATAATTTAAACCAAATTCAGAATTTTCGGCAAGCCCAACTATACAGGAGCGAGGCCGAAGCAACAGAGCTTTCAACCGAACAAAGTGCAACTGAAATTCAACAAACACAAGACCTAACTGGTTCAGAGCGTCTTATTGATGAATCAACTTTTTCTTCTGATGCAATTTGTGCATCAGATTGTGTATCCCTTGTGTCAATGTTGACCCTGGGGGACACCTACTTGCAGCCTGTTTCCATTACATCTGGTCCAGTTATTGTTAACAATAAAGAGGGTGACTTCAAGGTTTACAATTTTTCAACCATAGTTATTTCTTCAGACATTGTGGACTTTTTAGCAAAGGGGCATACTTATGTACCTTTACAGCAACTGGACCTGGTTAAGTCAATAGTTGACTTTAAGTCTTTTACTAGGAAGTTGAACTTCCACTTGATGTTTGGAAATGTTACAAATGTACCAGGAGAGAATGTATTCTGTGTCCCTAGTACATTCAATCAACCATTACACCCTATTTTACAAGTTTTTGAACAACTGTGTGAACTTGACATCAGACAGGTTGTTAAGAGCAGTCCTAGATTTAATCATTCATTTAATCACTCATTTAATACAATTAGTGAAGAACGTGAATACCTACAGTATATTCAATCACAAGACATCCGCATTTGTAAACCAGACAAAGGCAGTGGCTTGGTAGTTTTTGATAACAGTGATTATATTGAACGCATGGCAAGGTTATTGGCCAGCAATGCTTACTAACTGAGTTCTCATTCGGAGGTCAATAAGGCTTACTGCCTTATTAAAAACTGTGTCAACGACATGTACATAGAAGGTAGAATTAAACAGAACTTGTTCAACTATATGACAACATCTTATCCAAGATTTCCATACCTCTTTGGTATTCCCAAAATCCACAAGGACTCATTAAATCCACCTATGAGACCCTTAGTGGATAGCCGAGGTTCACCCACCTATTCTTGTGCTAAGGTTTTTGACGCAATTCTTCAGAAATATTTGGTCTTTGAGGACCAAATATGCAAGGACTCTTGGTCCTTTTTGGCAAAATTCAACAGTCTGCAGTACAGTGGGAATTACAATTTTCTCACTATAGATGTCAAGGATCTTTATACCTGTATCCCTCATAACATCAGTATTGAATGGGTAGGCCACATGTTGAATAAACACAGAGCCCCAAGAACTGAGAGCTCATTAGTGATTGAATTACTTGACCTAGTATTATCAAACAACTTCTTTATGTTCAACAAAGACTTTTACCTACAAAAAGTAGGGGTCGTCATGGGTTCCCCATGTGGCGCCATTGTAGCAAATTTAATAATGGCCGACTGGGAATCGGAATTTGTATTTAGAAATGTTAATCTCAAAAAGGTCTTGGTGTTTTACACAAGATACCTTGACGACATTTTAATCTTATTAAATGGTGGCCACGAAGTTAGTAGGTATGTGTTGGAATCATTTAATCAATCCACACAATTTTTAGAATTTACATCTACATTTGACACAGAGGCTATAGCGTACTTATATGGTTGAGTAAGAATAGGTCACTGGGTTGTTATACGGCCAAAATACACAGGAAAAGCACATACTCTAATTCATTCCTTCATTTCTCTAGTTGCCATCCGTTTCATCAGAAATGTTCTGTCATCAAGGGCCAATTAGTCAGGGCTTCTCATATAATAAGCGAAGAAGTAGATTTTGTAGAGGAATGTAATTTCTTGAAAAGTTTATTTCTACATTGTGGCAACCCTGAAACCCTGTTACACTCCTTGATAGAGGAGGTTAGTTTAAAAAGATTAAACCAGTTTTACAAACCTATTTTGCCTATGAAGACTCCGGCCTTTGAACATATCGGAGCTTCAGATATGTTGGCAATAATGAATGACTTTGAGTCAATAGGTCAGCGTAATCAAGCTTTCCAACTCAGTTTCATTACTACATTCAGTGCACAAAGCCACCTCTGCATCAAAATTTTACAGAAAAACTGGGAACTCTTCAGGACTAACCAAATGTTATCCAACAAATTAGTTAGCTCACCTAAGGTAATATTTAGGCGAGGTAGGAAACTTAAGAATTTTTAGAAAAACAGTGCCAGAGTGTTCCTCGAACAGTAGGTATGAATAAATGAGACAACTGTAACTTTTGTAAATTTGTTGAGGTGGCAAACTGGTTTGTTATCAATGGTGCACATTATAAGCTTAAGTTTAGGTTCAACTGTAACTCGAAGCTAGTGGTTTATTTGGCCAAATGTTCATGTTGTCCTGCTTTCTATATAGGCAAGACAGAGCGTAGACTCCACGATAGGATGTACAAACATCTTTATGCCATAGGATGAAATAAAATGGACAACGCTCTAGCCAAACACATCCAGTCGAATGTCGACCATAAATTTAAATTTATGGCTATAGATCAAGTAATACAAGACATCAGAGGAGGACCCCTCAAACTTGAACTTGAATTATTCTGGCAAATTAAGCTTAATGCGTACAATTTTCCAGGCCTTAATGAAACTTGTTCTATTAGTAGCATCCTTAAACTGAGAAGTTTGCAAAGATGATGTTTCATAATGGTTCAACTTTTAAAGTCCAATTTAGGTTTCAAGTTCACCTAGTACTTAGTTTTGAATTTATGATTTTTAGGGCAATTTTTTCTATTTTCATGTTTTTACAGCCACTTATTTGTAACATGATGGTGCACACAAGTTTTTACTTTTAACTTTTTTATACATGAATTTGGTGGGGTAAGTTTTTTGGAAAAATTACATGCTCATGGTGTTTCATGTGGTTGGTGTTATTTTACCTAGTGGACAAATTATGTATTCCTGTAACAGACTGTGCTGACATGTTGCAGTACTAGTTTCAGTATACCACTTTAAGTAAACTCTCGTTTAACTATGTCTATGATTGGTCAGGATGACCCCGCTGGTTTTTAAATGAGGTTTTAAAATGAGTGTTGTATTCTCAGTTTCTTTTACTTCTGAAGAAGATTGCATATCTAGCAAATGAAAAGCACTTCAAGTTAAAAGTTAAATAAATCCTTGGTGTTTTACTCAGCTGCTGTCATAACCGTTTTTTTGGTATTTCTGTTATATCACATGGATTTTTCTTAATGGTCTTGATTACTGTTTTACCAATCCTTTCTAATTACTTTCAGTAATCTATTTATTTCATCTATCTTAATATGTCTGTCTTGCTCTATTAAATCAAGTTGTCCATTAATTAATTTTCTTCAGGACTAAGAGTGTCTTCTGTGCTTTATGTTTCCTGTAAGTAATCTACAGAAGGTTCCAGAAAATTTTTGTGTGCCATATCCTCTTCAGATGTACCCTGCCTCATTTGTATGAGAACCCTTTGGCCCATCACGCTGCAACATTACTTGTCGGATTTGGCACTCTTTCCTGCTCCTTCTCTTGCTGCACCTTCAACTGGCCTTTCATACCAGTCTTCAACAGAATACTCCAGAGCATCATTATTTTGAAAGCCTTCCTCATATTCCTCCTGCTCTGCCTGTTGCTCCTTAAATCCATCATGCTGCAACATTGTTTGTGTTGGATTCTCCATGCTAAATCCTTCACATCACAGAGAATCCATAGCTTCAATTTCTATTTGTTTAATTTTTACCTTAATAATCCTTGTTTCTACATTCCCCTTTTGTTTTCTTTCTTTTTTGTGTGTTGTGAAATGTCCTATATCTGGGTAACTTTCTCTATATTTCTCTTCAAATATTTTTGGAGCTGCTTTTTTGTATTGATTATTTTGGTTTTCTACTTTGCATAAATAGTGCACCATATCTGATCTCTTTTTCTTCCATGTCCATGTTTCTTTTTTATACCTTTCAAAAATCTTTGAGTTTTGGTCTTTATATTTTCCTACTTCCTCTGTTGATTCTTGTCCCAAGTGGCCCAAATTTCCTTCACCTTTGTAATGTTTTTTTGTAAATTTGTTGTACTAATGATTGCAGATTTTTCTTTGAAGCATTTGACATTTTTTTCTTGTGTAAGTATTTTTCTTTCCTTTAATTTTTATTTTAATCTTTCTGCATATTCTTTGTCTGGAAATGCTGGGCTTCTTGCTTAATAGCATCAATACTTTATCTCTTCCTTATCCTTAATAGTCCACTTTGTCATCTTTTTGGCTCTTTTTTGTGGACTACTTCCTCCTCCTACAATGGGGGGATACCCTCCCCCTGGTCTGGCCAAGCCCTGTTATAGGAATGTTTCTGTGTCTTGAGGCTTCTTACACTGTCTTTTTCTAATTCTGGCATCAGTGTATACACCAGAATTTAGGACTTTTTTTATACTGGGACCTGTGCACCCAGTTGTCTTATTTATGTTTAGCCTACCTTTCTCCATGATATATGCTATATAAAATACAGTCTATATATCAGTGTCGTCTTGGTCAGATTTTGTGAAAACATGGTCCACCACGTGAAAGTATTCACCAAGATTTGAGTATGAATTCAGTTCCAGCAGTACAGTGACACTAGTCTCCTTTTTCTTGCTGATTTTATCTCTCCTTTCTGTATGGCTGTTCTCCATAAGGATCTGCAACCAAAATCCTACTCTGCTTTTATTTCTTGAACTCTTCACCTTGTTATCATCATCCCTTTCCTATTTGATTTATGACCTTCTGATTGTGTTAGGTATATGAGCCTTAACTGCATAGCTCTAAAATATCCATACAAGTCAGGTAATCCAAAACTTTGTTCAATGGGGAAGATCAACTTATCCTGCTTAACTCTTGCCCTCTTCCCCGTGCAGACAAATTCCTTCAACTCATTACTAATTATTGTACACATCTTCTCATCTGGTTGATACAATATGCCTGACCTGTATATAAAACTAAAGGGACTTCAAACATTTTCACTGCTTGTATTTTACTATCCATATCCAAAACCAAGAGCTTCCAGTTTATCAGTTTTTGTATCATCTTTAGTTTAGTCTCCACCCACATATCTTTCCCTGCCATAATCCAATTCTTTTTAATCCATATACTTAAATACTTCATCTTATTGCGTCCTCATCAACATAAGTATTACTAAACTAATTCATATGTGGGTATATAATTTACCTCTATAGTCTTTATTTAGCTTCATTAATTTATATCTCAGAAAGACTTGAAACCATCTCAAAATGTTCTATAACACCAAAATGTCTTTTTTCTGGATTTATCAAGTACAAAATAATATCACCTGCAAATCAAGCCATTTCTTGATTACCGTGCCAGTTATATCCTTGAATTTCTGAGTCCCTTATTATCTTTGCCAATGGCTCTAAGTATAAAAACAAATAAAGGAGAAAGAAGGCATCCTTACTTGGTTCTTCTGCTCAAATACGGCTGATCAGAGAGAAACCCTTCCACCGTATATCATATTAATAAACCTAATATTGGATCAGGGAATGCAGATGCTTCCATTACCTCACTAATAAAATTCCAGCTTATTCTATCAAATGCTTTCTCTGTATCAAGACCACAAACAGCAGAAGTATTTTCTTATATTCTGCTTCCCTCTGTATCATCATTGTTCTATTAATGCTTTCAAATGCCCCCCCCCCCCTCACACACACACACACAAACGCACATAGATCCATATCTATTGGCTTGGCAACACCTTTACTTACATACATACATACACATTTTCAAGCATGGGCATGAATGCCCTTCTAGCTTGCCAATATACCAAAAAACTTATTCCCATAATAAATGTCCATGCTGTTCTTAAAAATATCTACACTAGTACTTGCTTTAATATAATTTGGTAGTCTGTTCCAAGCATCAACTACTCTGTCAGAGAACCAATTAGTACACTTCTCATTCCTGTAGAATCTTCTGTATAGGTTATCTGATGATTCTCTAGTACTTTTTGATAACCCCAAACATTCCAAGAGATAGTTGTCCCTAAATGCCCTATATACCTAACTAATATCTCCTCTTAAATATCTGTAAGAGACACTGTACAAGTTCAGATATTTTAGTCTTTCATTAATAACTTAGATTTTTCACATCCATGGATGCCCTTGGCATATGTCCGCTGTACTCTTTCCAGTGTATTCATGCTTGTTTTCCTATAGGGTTTCCATTTTGTTATTCCATACTCAAGTTTGGGTCTAATGTAACTAACAATGACTTCATTATGTTTGATTTCTTAGACTTTATAAATCTTTTTATACAACCTATAGTTCTATAACTATCATTAGCCAATTGGTTGATATGATTAGAAAAACTCATAGCTGAATCTAACCATATACCCATGTCCTTAAATGAGTCTACATTTTCAATCACTGTGTGCTGTATTAAATATTCACCTTTCAGTTTATGTCTCCCAAATCTCATATGCTTAGTTTTGATGTATTTATCAACATATTATTCTCCTGTGCCCAAATGGTCAATTTAGTCAAATTATTTTTAGATATGCCTTATCTGTAACACTTGTAATAAGTTTACCTAATTTCAGGTCATCAGCATATAGACTGTAGAATACCTCAGATGAAAAAGTAAGGTCTGAAAGATACAATCAAAACAAGTAAGGACCTGGGTCAGAGCCCTGTGGGACACCTTGACTGTAACCAAGGATTTCACCTGTCCAGTTGGTATGTGATACTTGCCATATGCTATTTGTAAGCCATGCAGCTATCCATCTTATCAACAATACATCAATACCTAGTTGTACTAATTTATTGATCAGTGTTTTGTGTATGACCCTGTCAAATGCTGACATTAAATCTATATGAAGCACATTACAGCACATTTTTTCATTCATAGCTGTTGTTATATTGTTATGAAACATCATGTTACAGGTGGTAATAGATCTATTTTCAACATATGCATGCTGATATATGGTTTCAAGTCCCAACCTATCCAGTTCTGACAATAACTTACTCAGCATTACCTTCTCCATTATTTTTCCACAACATGAAAGTAGACTTAAGGGTCTATATGATTCTGGGTTTGTCCTACTCCCCTTTCCCTTAAAGACAGGTTTAATAAATGCATATCTCCAATCTTGAGGAATCTCCCCATATTTATGACTTAGTGATTAGTAGATAATCATTGTTACTTATTCTGTCTCCTCCCTGCGCTTTGTTTGGATCCAGTTTGCACAGTTCTTTTTCAATATAATCTAATTTGATTCCAGTATATGGGGTTACCTGGATGTCATTAGGACAACTTGCCACCCCTTTTGTGGAGCCAAACTGTTTTGCATAAGATTTTGTAAATATATCTATAATCTGTTGTGTCTAAGAATAAATTTTAGAATCTGCACAGAGTTTATCAATTTGTGTATCTTTGCTCCTTCCACATCTTATGTATGTATAAAAAGGCTTTCTATTAGGTTTACCTTTACTAAGGCGAAGGTTTTACCTTTACAAAGGCGAAACACACCCGTGCGATTGCTCATGAGTGAATCGTAACTTCAAAAAACAAAACCGTGACAGTTTCCAATGTTCGAAAATCAGCAAATCGAAATTTAGATTTGCTGATTTTCGAACATAAATGTCGAAAAAAAATGTAATGAAGTGTAAAGCAGGGGGTAAGCCCCCTTGCACCCCCCATGTAGGGGGCTGTGCCCCCCACACCCCCTACTTTAATATTCTAACTCCGAGATCGCACTATAGTGGGGAAAGGGACCATTTTCCGATCTCCGCTATAGTGCAATCTGCCCCAAAATGCCGAATCTGCAGTGAGTGAATGTCACTGGGCATTCACTCATTGCACATTTGAACCTTTTTGCATTCAACGTTTGCAAACTTTGCAAACGTCCTTTCGAACATTTGCTGTTTGCCCATGTGCAAAACGCACACATGAAGGTAAACCTTCCTATTATGCTCAATATCTTTATATACATTTTCTTGATCTTGTCTAACACTATGCTTAATCTGTTTGAACAGCTTGTTTATTTCAGTTTTCAAAGTTGTAGTTTGACCTCTCTTCTATGTCTTACATTTTTTTGTCTCTCACCTTAATCAGGTATATTGTTCTTATGGAAGTACCCCCCCCCCCGATGTTACATGCCTAGATCCTGATGTTAAACATTTTTTTTTACTTTTTGCACGCAAACTATTTCTCTTTCAAAACTTTCCACATTCCATGTGCATTTTTTCCACTGAACACCTCACTCCAGTTAATTTTGTATAGTAATTGTTTTGCTTCCCTATAATCTGTAATTAACCTTCTGTGGATTGGCTTAGATTTCAGTTTGGCAGAATTATCTAGCAACAAATTAACCTTAATAACCCCATGATCACTGCACATTAATGGTGGTAAAACTTGACTTGAAGTTACAGTAATTTCTTTGGGAACACAAACAGTATTTAGTATATTCCATCCCCTGGTAGTTTTTTTACAATCTGAAGCATTTGTTCTTCCTGAATATACTCTGTGAATAATTTCTTTACTAACGTTGTTGAATCAATATTATTCCAGTCTGTTTCCGGTAAATTTAAGTCCCCAGCTAATATTCTACCCTCCTGTGTTTCATGTAAGAAATGTATGAATTCCTCTAGGTCATCTGCACTTGACTTTGGTGGTCTATGCACTCCAACAATTGTTATATTTATTTTTTATTTAACATTTTGTTAACCGGGAAAGTCCGACTTGGAACGAAGCCAATTTTCAGCAGAGGCCTGGGGAGAAAGGCTCCAGATGCATGTCTTTGTAACGTGGAAGGAAACTGGAGCACCCGGAGGAAACCCGCATGAATGCAGGGAGAACATGCAGACTCCACACAGAAGGCACCCCAACTGAGAATGGAACCAAAGAACCTCTTGCTATGAGGCAACAGTACTCCAGGGTTGTCTTTATTGTCACAGTTACACAGTCTATAGTATTGGTGTTATCATTGAACATGTAATAATTACAGGTCTCATAGCTATCTTTAATCCCTATCATAACACCACCACCTGATTTTTTGTTAGAATGTCTGTTACAGTAAAAACATTTATACCCTGTCAGAACTGGTTTCCAGTCATTGTTCTGTAACCATGTTTCACATACAATAACATCAGTCTTGTGGGAACGTAGCAAATTTTCTAATAAAAAACGTTATTAATTCTCCTAGCATTAACAACCATCAGAGATGCATCAAATGTTGCTCTGTGTGAACTGTTACATTTTTGACCTGGCAAAAATCCTGGTTAGTGTTTGTCAAATATTGCAAAATATCTGCTGCAAAAATTCTCTTCCATGATCTAGACAAATAGGTTCATAGGTAGGTACTAGGCTATCGGCCCAAGGGCCTACGTAAGCCTAGCCAGCAAGGTTCCCTGGCTTACGCCACCCAAGAAAGTTATTTTCCTGTACCACTGTCGAGCAGAGACACAGAAGTGATCCCCGGGGTGTATTTCCCATTTCCCATCCACTCATCAAGATTTTTCTTGAAGAGTGCTAATGAAGAACTTTGCTTGACATAGATGGGTAGCCTGTTCCAGAGTATGGGAAGTCTCCGAGACAGAAATCTATCCCTCCAGCATGTCCTGTTTATTGTGGTGACAAGGTTTAGGTCCCTAGAGAATGTAGCTCAGAGAGGGATTGGGATTTCTTTAGGTGTAGCATGTCCAACAGCTCTGGGTTTGACATAGCTTTATGTGTTAGGCGATATACGGAGTAGGCGATATACTACAGAGTAAAGCTGGAGTTTTTTGAGGCGGTCAGTGTAGGGCATTTTTTTAGGCCAGTAATCGTCTTTGTGAAGTACTTCTGTGGCCTTTCCAGCTGCTGCAGATGTCTTGTGAGGTACATTCCTAAAAGGGCATTGTACTCTGTATTGGGTCTAATGAGTGTAGAGTAGAGGGGAACAATGACCTCTTTTTTCCTGGATGAGAGCCCTTTTATGATGAGGTGTGCCATGTAGAAGGACTTCCTGACTACTGTGGCGATGTGACTATCAAAGGAGAGACTACTGTCCACCTGGGTCCCAAGGTCTCTTATCACACATTCGGTGTTAAGTAGATTGCTGCCTATGTGGTAGTTCATGGGTACAGAGTTTTTACCAAAGGAGATGACACTGCACTTTTTGGCATTGAGCTTGAGGCCATGGCTTTGACACCAGGCATCTGTCTTAGCGAGGCCCTTCTGTAGGATGTCTATATCATTTGGAGACTTGACTATGGCTCCTAGTTTGCAGTCATCTGCGAACTTCATTAGCCAGAGGCCTTCTGTGTTAGCCTGTACTTCAGAGAAGTAGATACCAAACAGGAGAGGTCCCAGTGCACACCATCCTGTCTGAACACGTGTGCCCAAAAGAAGGCTTGGATGCTCTACACATTTCCATTTTTTAAAACGGGACATTTTTTCCATGTAGGTGTTTATCCAAAAAAAAAATTTCATTCACAGTGACCTGACCATCCTTTCTATAGGTGATTTGTGAAAAATATATCCTAACATCAGTACAAGCTATACTATTAGGAGGGGTGTCAGTTCCGACTTAACAGTCAGAGAGTCCTTGTTGGTGACATCATTTGTACCAACATGAATAAAAGCAGATCCATACTTCCTTACATTAAGGCTTGTTTCACATCTTCTGATTTTGCTCCTGGCAAGCATAACACTACTCAATGTTCATTATCATCTCTGCAAATGTAAGTTTCAGTTCGTCTAATAACTGAATCTGTAATTACAAGAATATCTTTGCTGACCATCTCTGAAGAATCTTCAGCTTCTAATACAGTAATTTCTGCTCTATCAATTGTTATGAAGGATAGAGCTTCATCACTATTAGTCTTATTAATTCCACTGTTTTCATTGCGTATTCATTTCTCATCCACCTGACATTGTAAATCCACAGCTTGAGCCATGAAGTCAACATCTGTTTTTCTCTTTTTTTTTCTTACAGTAATGTTCTTCAGTCCTTCCACATTCAGGTTTGATTTATTCCTTTTCACCTGCCCCTTGCCTCTTTTTTTCTGCCTTTTCCATTGGAAAGGTGAAGCCTTTTTCTGTAGACTGAGGGTTTTCTGATAGATAGATATCTTCATTCTCTTTGCCATTCTCTTGGCTGGTGTAGACATAACACTTTATAATCATTTTTCTTAACAACTGAAATGGGTCTGTATAAAGCTGAATCAGTTGGGTCTTTACCCTGTTTGGATAATACAGTCTCCTCAGCTTTCTTCCAAGATGTTAGTACTTGCATTTCTTTTACAATGCTATTAAGCAAAACATTCCAGGTCTTTATCACTTTCTTCTCTCCTAACTTCCAAACATCTGCAGTAATACCATCTGTTCCAGGAGACTTTACCACAGACTGAGTATACATCACTATTTTATCTCATTTCCTCCTAGCTTAATTAACTATTACTTCTTGAGTTTCATCTTCCTCTAACCTTAACACAATTAAATATTCCATAAATATTTCCATTTGCCCTTTTTCTTGGTTTTCATACTTATCTGCTTTATACACATTTTCGTAAAATTTTCAGAAAATCGCTAATACCGCTATGGGATCTCTGGTTGCTTTTAATGCCATAGGATCCCTAATTCTGGCACTAAACCTTTCTACTTTCTGTTGCCTAAATCACTGTGCTAAAAGTGCTCTTGAGTTGTTATCAAAATAATAGTTGCTTAACAGCAATCTTTCTAATCTCATGCATATTATCCAAATACTTCCATAGTTTTCCTTTAGCTCTTTGCAGTTGTTCTTCTTCTTGTTTATTAAAATTCCCCTTATTGTGCAATACTTGTTAGTCACTATAAGTAATTTATATTACTTCTTAACTTTATCTCTTTCCCTTTCATTTCTACTGTATTTTAAACTCCATTTTAATTTTATCCCACTCACCAGCTATCCCTTCTGCAGAAATGTCTGTCTTCATTAATAACTCTCAGATAATTTCCACTACTCATTTCTTAAATTCCTCTCTTTTTAACAGGTATGTAGGAAAACTGCCGGTGCCTCATTTTACTTCATTACCCTGTAGTTTTCTCTCATATTTTATTGATGCATGATCTAAAATAGCTGCTGGATGTGTGTCAAAGCTTTCAATTAAATGTACTAATGCACATGCTCCTGTTAAATATAATAAGTATCAAGTCTAACCCAGTTATTGTACCTTGGGAAATAATATGTAAATGTCTGAATTTGTACAACTGAATTCACATCTCACATAAATACTTTTATAATTTTTTTCAGAAATCTACCCTCTTTTGTTGTATTTTCCTTTCTAGGTCTCCCTGATACATCCTCATTATTGTAAATCAAGTTTCCATCTCCACCTATAAGTAACATTCCCTGCTGAAAGCTGATTATTTCTGTCAATATTTTCTTAAGCACTATAATAGCAGTTTTTGGTGTAACATAAATAAATGCCAGCATAATCCTTCTCTCTTGCCAGTAGCTTCTTTACCATCACAAATCTACAATTTTTGTCTTTTTTCCTTCTTCTAACACTATTGCATCCCCTTTATCAGTCAGTATTATTACTCCCACTTTCCTTTCTCCCTGATGTTTGGCTGAATATCCATCTGAAATCCTTTATTTGTCAAATTCAAGCCAAGAAGAAATGACGCACTGTGGAGGGTGTGATGTTCACTTCCTGAATTATGTTAAGCACCTAGTTCATTAATAAAAATCAAACTGTAAAATACGTGCTGCAAAATAATAAAATAGAAAATAGTAGGTAGTCCACAGTTGAGTTAAAAATAATATGTAGTCCACAGTTGATTTAAAAGTGGAATATCCTTTACTAAACACAGCATCCATGACACACAGCAACAAAAGTGTCTCGCCCACCAAGCCAGTAAGGTATAACACTCAAAAAACAAAATCTGAAATAGTTTACTTCATTTGGTCTTCAACCTATGGGATACCGGATCCGTATCAGATCTGAGCTGGCAGTTTCACTAGCATCTACTCCAAGCTCCAAGCACCTCCCCTTACCCATAATACATCTCAACTACCTTCCAACCCCCAGATCTCATTTGCCGCGGCTTACCTGAAGCATCGTGATCTCCTGAGTTCCGAGTTAGTGAGTGGGTTTTTGTATTTTCAAGCAACTTTTTTGCAAATATTTTCTATCTAGGTGTTTAGTGTAGGTTTCCTCTCCTCCTCCTCCCCTCGCTGGTGAGTCGTGTGTTAGAAAGTTTTCTAAGTAGTTTAGTGTCAGTTTGGAAGTCTGTATTGCTTCCTCTCCCCCCTCAGTGTTCTGTATGTCTTGAGTGTGTGGTGAGTGGTTGTGTGACTGGGAAATAGGTTATTTTCTTCACCTTTTTTCCCTTTTTAGTATGCCTTTCTTGTTTAGTCATGGCTGACCCAAAGCCTGTATTTAAAAGGTGCACTGAGTGTGGCCATAAATAGTCTCCTGCAGATGGCCACACTCTGTATGTGATGTGCTTGGGCGTTGCCTACTTGAGTACAGAGTGCACTATCTGTGCGGGTTTTAACCCGTGTGCTATTAAAGACAGGAAGGCTAAGTTGGCCCTCAAAGGCCTTCTTTCCACTTCTGAGGTGGCTGCCTCGTCCACAGCTTTGGTCACAGCGGCTGCACCTCTCCTTCCTCTCTTGCCCTTGTTTCTCCTCCCTCCCAGGCTGGAACTCAAAGTCCCACCTCTAAGCCTGTGGAAGTGGAGTGGAAAAGGGGCAGAGAGAAGGAGAGAGAGTACAAGGACAAACATTCTTCTAAATCAGAGAAACGCAAGAAGTCACCGGATCTTCCATCTACTCCTGCCAAAAGTCAGGCTAGGATCCGTGACTCCCCTCGGCTCCAATCTCCGAGATTTTCCCCGGAGCCAGAGGAGACGCATCCTCTATCTAGGTCTTCAGTTCCTCGACCCGCCAGGTCGGAGTCCGTGGCCTCGTCGAGGTCCACACGGAGCTTGTCGGAAGTTGGCATGGATAAAATGATGAGGAGGTTCATTCGTACTCGGATCAAGATGAGGGTCCTGCCCCCTGTCCCTCTGGAGGGGGAGCTCTCTTCCCTTTTTCACACCAATTTCTCCTTCTCCGATCTGTTCACCAGTTTCACAGTACTCTGATCCAAGAATGGCCTTAGTCAGGGGGGTCGGCACTGACGGTACCCGTTTCCTTGATGCTGACAAGTGCCTGGAGCGCGTAGGATCCAACCAGTTCGGATCCGAGTGGCTCTTGGAGCCGGAGTCTTGGTGTCGGATCCGAGGGAGCGGAACTTTTTAAATCGGCTCCGGTGTTGTCGGGCCAAGTTCCCTTCCTCGGAGCTCTGTCCACTTCGGGCCTGGCTCCGATTCTCGTATCAGATCTGGGGAGAGCGGCTTCTGTTTTGGCTCACCAGGAGGTTCATTCTCCCTTGGCATTCGATGTGGTGGAAAGCGTTCTCTCCTCTGGATCGGGACCCTTGACTGTCCCCTTGGATTCCACCCCAACCCTCTCTGCTCTGTCTATGGATCCCATCATTTTTTCAGAGGGACAGCCCATGCTCGAGGAGCCCCAGATGGTTCCCCTGATTTATTAGTGGCTTGCAAGTTCCCCCCGGAGAGCCCCACCAGAGATGTGCCTCGCAAGCATAAGTGTAAGAGGAGGCACTTGGACTCCCCCGAGTCCCTCACCAAGGATATGGATTTGGATAATGGGGAAAGGTCCCCCAGGTCACCTCCCGAGGATGTCTCCTTTGGTGACATCATGGAAATCCTACGCCAACGGGGAGGTTGGTCCACCCCCAAACCTTCTTCTGACGAATCCGTGTTCCTGGAGGCTTTCGGCACGGGCCCATCTACTTCCTGGGTGTCCCCTCCCAATAGATCCCCTGGTGGACCTGATCACCTCACGGGCCTGGAAGGAGCCAGACACCATGGAACCAATCCCTAAATGTCCTGATAAAATCCTGAGTCCACCATCAGATAGGCCAGCGTGGAACAAGGGCTCCCTCGTAGATTGCCACAATGGTAGAAGCAGCCACAAAGAAGGAACTAGCCCAAGAGAGTTCCTCGGTTCATCCTTCTGACTGAGAGTCGCAGATGATGGAGCGCTTAGGGAAGCGAGTTTATGCATCAGCAACGTTTTCCATCAGGGCACTGAACTACCTGGCCCACATCACGAGACTCCAGCGAGACCTGGTCAAGGAGCTGCCGGAGTTTCCCCCCAAGTCCATGTCGCAGTCTCCAACATGTCCATGCGACTCCTCTCACATGCCACTGAAGGAGCGGCTAGGGTGGCTGGGTCCGGCGTGTCCATGAGGCACAATGCCTGGCTCAGACTATGTCAGGTTTTGGAACCTTTCAAGGCATCCTTTGCCAACGCCCCTTACGACACCTCTATGCTCTTTGGTAAGACCGTCAGAGAGACTTTAGTCCAGAGTGAGAAGGACAGGAAGACACTGTCTGCTGTCGGAATCCACTTCTCAAACCCTCAAAGATCTTTTTCCCAGAATCAGAGGGGGCAAAAGAAGACGTGGTTCCGAAAGTCACAGTATTCCCGGAACACTCAGGGCACTTCTTCCCCCAGAGGCAGAGGGGGACAGAATGGACACTGGCCCAGAGCAGAGGGGCTACAAGGAATTTTGGGTCTCAAGAACCTTTCTCGGACAGGCCCGGACAGCAACTCTGAGGGATTGCCCGACTGCTGTACCCTGGAGGCGGGGAAGATTTGTCCTTGCACCTGGTGGCATGGAAGTCCATAACATTAGACCACTGGGTGCTTCATATCATATCCAGAGGATACTCTATCCCCTTTGTGGTTTCTCCCAAACCTCCCAAACACCTCCTGGAAATACCATCCATGCAAAGGGAGTCAGCAGCACAGGAACTTTCCAAGCTGCTAGAAAAATGAGCCATCGAAACCGTTCCCCCAGATCAATCTGGACCGGGCTTCTACTCCAGGTTATTTTTGGTGCTAAAGAAAATTAGGGACTTAAGGCCCATTCTGGACCTGTCTGCCCTGAACCTGTTAGTTGCCAAATAAAAATTGCAGATGGTCATACTACAGTCCATCATGCCGTACCTGCAAGAGAGTGACTGGATGTGCTCGTTAGACCTCCAGGATGCTTACTATCATGTAAAGATGCACAGAAGCTCCAGGAGGTTCCTCCGCTTCCGGCTATGAGTCGGTCATTACCAATTTTGAGCCCTATCCTTTGGTCTCACTGCAGCCCCCAGGGTGTTCACCAAAGTGATGGCGGTAGTAGAGGCTCAACTGAGGCTTCAGGGGATTCAGGTCTATCCATATCTGGCCGATTGGCTCCTCACTGCTCTCACCAGGTGTTAGAAAAATATGTATTAATGTATATGTTTAGTGCTTATTAGAAGATAAAAGGGTTAACACATTTCATTCTATTTTATGTACAGCTTAATTCTGCATGAAATTATAAGATGCTTTTTCAAACTGCAGTATGCTTTCTGAAATTGCAAGATGCTCTCTGACCTAGTATTTGCTAGCACAGCAAATTTCATGTTTATGCTTTTTGGAAATTTACTGAGAAACAGGTGATTATCTGCTAGGTCAGGAAAATGAATAGTGAATGAATAGAACAATACTGTTTTCTATAATGTGATTGAATATGAACAATCAGCTCTGTTCATGTTATGAGAACATGCACAGCTGCGGAAAAGAAAAGATACATCAAACAAAGACTGCTTGAGGAAATGAACTATAATCTGTACTTGCTTTGTGCTCAAATTAGCCATAGTACCTTGAATGGTAACATTGCATAGTGAGAAGTCATATCTGACCGGTGGTCATCAAGGCCACGTTTTTCTTAGGAAGTTTTTTTGTAAACTTGATATGCCAGCAGAAAATCATGGACAAACAGCTGCTGTGAAATAATATTGAAAGAACTTGTGATTTATTACGTCAGCTTAGTAGGCAATGCCTTGTAAGAAATGTATAAAAATATCTTCACTTCCTGATTCTAGTTAGACAAACTCTGTATTAGCACGTTTTTGTCTCCTTGCTGCAAGATTAAAGTGCCTTAACCTGAACCTGCCATGTGTTGATCATTTTGAAGTTGTTTTTCCTTTGACAGATTGGTCCTCCAGACCGGAAACTCTCACTTCGTCTCAGGTCAGATGGGCCAGGTGGCATGAAACCGTACGGGGAAGAAACCACATCAGTTCTTCTGCTTTGAAAGACCTCCGACTGAATTGTCGTTCAAAAGAGGCCAGCCACTTTTCTGATCTGCGACTGGAGGACGAGTTAGCATACGAACCAGAGACGGTCAATCACAGAGGCTCAGGTAAGGTGAGATTTACCTTTTTTCTGTTTTAGATCAGGGACTTGATTTGAATCATCTGTCAGGAGATTTGTTTTGTACAAGTCAGGGACAGAAAGATTGCAGTCTTGTCATAGATCAGGGAAACAGAATAGGTAAGACAGTTAGTTATTCTAGATAAACTGTGAAATAGAAAATTGTGGTACCACATGAAAATAAGAAGGGTTACGTCACATTTTTTAACAGTCAGAACAAAATGGGTAATAAGTGCACAATAAGTTCCCAAGATCCACCGCTAACCAAAGATGCAAAATATATGCAATTACAGTGTGCTGACAATGTTAGATACTATACAAAATGGGTTAATAAATATGAATTTAATGGCAAATTAGAAAAATATTCGCTTATTAAACTTATCAAACAGCTTAAAACCGATGCAAAAGGTCAGGTAAAAAAGCAACGTCAATTGGGTATTCCTCAGGCACACAGGTGGATTGAGGAAGCAAACCGAAGAGAACAAAAAAGTAATAATTCAAAAGCTATGTTTTTAGATAAAGAAGATAATAATTTGGTAATAGCATCAGCCCCTCCACTTCCTGCACCAGAATATGAAGCGAGTGGACAACCTGGTCCACCTCCACTATACCCGGCTGTTACCGCAAAGCCAAGACCGTATGTTAGAAATCTCATCAAGACTAGGTTTCGAACATGTAACTTAAGAGGGGATACTGAGTTCTATGAAATAAACAAAAATTCACGAGCTATAAGTGAAGAAGAGATATGTCCACTCATAGAAGTACCAAATCCTCAGGCAGGACAGGACCCGACTCTCCTAGTATGTAGACCTTGGTCACCGGAAGACATCCGGAAAGCCACAGAGGGAATTCCCCATCCAAAAGTTAATTTTAGAAAATTCTTAGACTTACAGGGCATGAGGTTAAGTTGTTATTTAAATGGAGAAGAAGTAGAAAAAGTAGTTAGACAAATTGTAAGTCCAGATTGGCACATGATCAGTGGCAACTGGAATCCCCATGACGCAGAACACAAGCCACTCCCACACAGCAACACAGAACTGGATAACAGAGTGAAAGGTCTAACAGACCGAATCTCTGAGAAGTGGAAGCCTAGGGCAGACTGGACTTGCATTAATCAATGCATTCAACAGGAAGGTGAAACTGTTGACAGATATTATGCTAGATTATTAGAGTGTTTTAATAACCATTGTGGAATGCAGGTACCTGAAGACCAAACACATGATTCCCCATATGAGCAGCAACTAAAGAATGCATTTTTGAAAGGCAGTATTTTGCCTATAAGCAGCTTTATTACAAAGCACATGGTAGACCATCGTACGAGTAGATTACAGTCACTACTTGAATATGCTAGACATGCCGAAAGGCATTTTAACAGTAAAAAGAAAAAGAAAGCCCAAGTATTTTCTGTAGAAGATGGAGCAGAAGTTTATGTAGTACAGTCTGGAAAAAAGGGCAAGGAAAATGCCCAGGGAAACAAACAATCTGATAAACGATCAGAAGAGTTTGAAGAGAGAAAGAAAAGGGGTGAATGTTTTAAGTGCGGAAAGAAAGGACATTTAGCAAGGGATTGCAAGCAAAACAAGAAGGTAGCTATGGAAGATAAGGAGGGTGAGAACTGACTATATGATAGTCAAGAATCACTAGAAGGGAGTAACCGAGAAAAGACAAATGCAAATGTGATAGAGGGAATAGAGAATGTGATAGAAGAAAACAGAGGAGGTACAAGAAATCACCGATGGTGAAGAAAGTGAAATTTTGGACTTAGCATTATTGAGCCTAGAGCTCTATTTAGCAGACACGAAACCAGAAGTTACACTTCTGGTAGAGGGGAGGGAAGTTAAATTCCTGGGTGACTCAGGGGCTTCACGAACCCTGATACATCCTTCCAAACTACCAGAAAATTCAGAATCACTTGATTACATATTAGTGAAAGCAGCTAATGGACAGCTGTATCGGGAGCCATAGCAATAACTGACCCTATTTCAGGGATGACCCAAAAAAGCAAAATTGTTGTTTCTGCAAAATGCCCAGTAAACCTTTTGGGCAGAGATCTTATGCAGATATTTGGCATAGCAGTAGTACCGACTATGCAGGGTATGGAAGCACAGCAAAAAATGGATACTTTTGTGGTGCGACGGGAGGGTGAAACGTTTTATTGGTACAGCCAGGACTTAGTCACGACTGGTCCAGGGCAGTAACCGAAGAACTGATGAACATAGCCATCAGTAAGTCCCCCTCCCTTGACACAGATAAACAGCATTTGTTGCACTGTACTCTGTATTATTATAGCACACCAGGACCTGATAAGGAATATGAGCAAGAACTGTTTAAAAACCTTGCAAACAGATTAGTATTACGTAATCTGTACTGGGACACAGAAGGGAACAATGTAGTTAGCTGTTAATTGCCCCAGGAATTCTTTGCACTCTATAAATCTAATTGATTACCACATGTTAGTTTAACTAAGGACAAGAATGTGAAATGGGCAGATCTTGGAGAAAAAGTCACAAAGTGGGAAAAACAAACAGAGTTAGAATTGTCAGAACAGGGAGTACAAAAGCAGAAGTTAAATTGGATAAAGCAGACACACCCAGCTGTACACTTGCAGTCTACCGAGGACAGCTGATTAGCACTCTTACTAGAAGAGGAAGAAAAAGCTTTACGGAGCATACCAGAAACTCTCTGGTCAACAGGGAAATCAGATGTAGGACTAATTCATACTGCCGGACCAGTTACTATTACGCCAAAATCAGCATTTAGACCTCAAAAGAGACAGTATCCCTTAAGAAAGGATGCAGAAGTAGGAATCAAACCTATAATAGCAGCTTTACTTAAGGAAGGAGTACTGGTAGAATCTCCCGATTCACCATGTAACACAACCTTATTTCCTGACAGGAAAGCAAACAGAGAATGACATATGGTCCGAGCTGTAAATGATGCAGAGCACCTACGGGGCCAGATCCACACACCCTATTGAATGATTTGAAGCCTCAACAGAAGTATTTTTCTGTGGTAGATATTAGCAATGCATTCTTTTCGATACCGATACACCCTGACAGCCAACATTGGTTTGCATTCACATTTCAGGAGAAAAGTTACACATACACGCGACTACCACAAGGGTATTGTGAAAGCCCAACAGTATTTGCACAAGAGATGGCAAGCAACTTAGCGGGATTTAGCCCACCAAGAGGCAGCCAAATTTTACTTTATGTAGACGACATCCTGCTGGCAGCCCCCACCCAGCAAGAATGCAAAGAATATACCATAGCATTACTGCAATTTCTAGCCACTCAAAGACATAAAGTAAACAAAAACAAATTGCAGCTTTGGAGAAAACAGGTTAAATACCTGGGATATGTAATATCCAAAGAAGGCAGAACATTAGATGAAGATAGGAAAATAGCAATTTTACAAGCACCCAAACCGACTACCAAGAAAGAAATGATGTCCTTCCTGGGCACGACTAATTTCTGTCGGAGTTGGATTCCAAACTATGCCTTGGAGTCTGCTCCACTGACCAACTTGATATACAAAAAGCCTATGGCAGCACAAGATATATTACAATGGACACCAGAAGCAGAATCAGCTTTTTGCAAACTGAAACAACTGATAGCATCCTCATTAGTTTTAGGATTACCAAACTATCATAAACGTTTCTTTCCAAACTGTAGATTGTAAGCAAGGTTACATGACATCGGTGTTAACACAGCAACATGGGGATAAGCAACGCCCCATAGCTTATTATTCATCACAGCTGGACCCAGTGGCACGATCCCTGCCCTACTGTGTACAAGCAGTAGTTGCAGCTGCAATGGCAGTACAGGCTTCGGCCTCAGTAGTGTTGTTCCACCCTCTCACATTGAGAGTGCCACATGCAGTCGCAATTATTTTACTGCAAGAAAAAGTAGCATATCTTTCTCCTGCTAGACATCTTTCCTGTATGACTATACTCTTGAGCCAACCTCATATGACAATTGAACGATGTACAACTTTAAATCCATCTACCTTGCTCCCGACCCCTGCGGATGGCACACCACACAGCTGTCTGCAGGAGATTGAGCAAAAGACACTGCCTAGAAAAGATCTAACGGATGTTCCCTTGGGTGATGCCGAGGTGACATATTACGTGGACGGCTCATGCAGAAGGGGTCCTACAGGACAGAACCTAGTGGGGTATGCAGTAGTTTCTGATACTGAGATTTTAGAAGCAAAGTCTTTACCACACAACTTATCTGCACAAGCAGCAGAATTGATTGCCTTGACAAGGGCATGTACCTTGGCAAAGGGTAAATGTGTGAACATTTTTACTGACAGCCAGTACGCTTTTTCTACTGTACATGTTTTTGCACAACAGTAGAAAAATAGAGGAATGATAACATCTAATGGTAAACCGATTAATCATGCGCAGTTTATTTTAGATTTGTTAGAATCCATTCATTTACCTCAGAAAGTAGCTATTTGTAAATGTGTAGCTCATACCAAGCAACAGGATATGATTTCAAAAGGTAATGCGAGAGCTGATACAGCTGCAAAGCAGGCAGCTTCAGCTTCAGAAGTATTTATTTTGAGTGAGGAATTACAACCTACTGAGATTTTAGATTTAGAAATGTTGAAAACAATGCAAACACTCACTACGAAAATAGAAAAACAGAAATGGATAAAAGGAGGAGCAATTCTTGAGAAAGGGCTGTACATCTCCAAAGAAGGAAAACAAATTTTGCCGTCTAACTTGTTTAGATATGCAGCTTTGTTGAGCCATGGGCAGTGCCATGTCTCAACAGGGGGGATGGTACAGTTAGTGAACCGAGTGTTCACTGCATATGGATTTACAAACTACACAAAAAAATTTTGTGCAGCATGCCATGTTTGTAACAAGCATCATGCACAAGGGGCATTAAAGCCTAAGCAAGGGAGTTTCCCAACACCACCGTACCCATTCCATACTATCTGTATGGATTTCATAGAACTAAACAAGTGTGAAAATAAGAAATATTGTCTTGTCATTATAGATATGTTTTCCAAATGGGTGGAAGCTTTTCAGACCAAAAATCCAGATGCAGCTACTGTTGCAAATGTCCTTGTTAAAGAAATTATTCCTAGATTTGGCATACTGGAAAAGATCTACAGTGACAATGGCACACACTTTGTAAATCAGACTGTACAACAGTTGAGCCGATATTTCGGAATTTCCTTAAAGAACCATTGTGCATACCACCCCCAATCCGCAGGATTAGTAGAGAGGCATAATGGGGTTTTGAAAAACAAAGTTAGGAAATTAATTAGTGAGACACAGAAGAACTGGGTGCACTGCCTGCCTCTGGCACTGTTGAGCATAAGAACTTTTCCAAATGCAAAGGGGTTAACTCCTTTTGAAATACTGTTTGGGAGGGCTTATTGTATACCTCAGTGGAAACCTCTCATGCCTGCAGACCAGGAGGCCGACAGTTCACTTGCAGAATATATGAAACGACTTTTAAGTAATAAACAACTTTTGCAGTTAAATTCTGTTTCAGATGAAGAACAAACCAGACCATTGGAAGCAGCAGTAGTCCCAGGCACGTGGGTCTGGGTGAAAGTTATCAAGAAGAAGAATTGGACCACACCGAAGTGGGAAGGGCCGTACCAAGTGCTACTGTCAACACCCACTGCAGTCAAGATCACAGAGCGAGCGTCCTGGATTCATCTGACACACTGTAAATTGGTTGAAAACTTTGAACTGGACAAAAAACTTGTTACTGTTACACAAGAACAAAATGACCAGATACGGAGCAAATAGAAATGTTGAAGAACCTCAGAAGTATTGCATGATCATTCTTTTGGCCATACTGATATCATTAATCTTTTTGTTGTGGCCTTTCCTTTTTCCAGCCACATGAGCGGAACTGAATAAACGAGATTTGTTACTTATAGACTGGCATCCGAACTTTAACACTTACCAAGCAATTAAATATGTGTATGCTGAAACTTTTAATGTTTCGAATTGCTGGATCTGCACAGCTATACCAACAGCATACGGGGGATTATTAATAACTGCTGTCACCCTAGGGGTCAATGAGGCCTGGGAAAATTTGATTTTTGATTCTACAACTGTGAAATCACAAGACAAAATAGCATTGTACCTGCCTGTTACACAAAAGGGAATTGTATGTTTTTACAAAAATGATACGGTACAGGTGGGTTGGAGCAATTGTAATGTGACTGTTCCATACAAATGTTATATCAAAGCTAATAATGCAGTATGCACAAAACGGTTGATGAAGTGCAACATAATTCTGTTCTTTTTAAACAACTATCTATCATTGATAAGAAAATGTTTCATGCAGGGCAAGTATATATTAATACTAAAGTAGAGAATTGTTATTTTGTGTGTGGGGAAAAAGGCATACAAATGGTTACCTGAGAATTGGTCCGGCAGTTGTTTTTTGGGTTACCTGGTTCTGGCCATACGACACACTGCAGTTTTGCCTCAAGGAAGAATTTGAAATGTCAGAGAGGTCACCAAGAAACCTGGAAATCCATTCAAGAGACCTGAGAATCCAATGGGACGAATCGAAGCAGGCTGGAGAAACCATAACTCCATGAAAAATAAAGATACACCGACACACATAGACTTGAGTGACACTATTATATCGTAGGCAGGTATAGCCCCTGCATATGGCGCAGTGAAAGCGATTTGGGAGCTGAGAAAACTGTCCAAACTTCTCGAAGTAATGAGCAATGCAACTTTTTCTGCTCTCGAATTAGTGACTGATGAACTGAACGCTATGAGAACTGTGGTACTTCAAAACCGCATGGCTCTCGACTTCACCTTAGCGGCGAAAGGTGGTACATGCGCTTTAATAAAAGAGGAGTGCTGTTCATATATTCCTGACAACCAGCATGAGATAAACGACCATCTTGAGTGATTCAGCAAGTGTCGGCCATGACCAAACCAGGCCCAAACCCACTGACAGATTTTTTCCAGAATTTGTTTGGGGGGTGGGATAGCATCCTAATGAACGTCCTGATTGCCATTTGTGTGGGATTACTCCTATTAGGAGTGTGCATTTGTTGTGGTATTCCCTGCATAAAAAGATTAATCAAAGATTTTGTAGACATGTCAGTTTCTGAGACTTTGTATCAAAGTACTGAAATTGAAGAACTGTTGAAAAATGAAACACTTTCATAAGTTTGAACTGAATGACTCTCAACTGCAAATTCTGAACAGAAAGAGGTTAGGAGAAGAAGCAACTGTTTATGCTTTTGAAAATAGAATAAAAAGTATTAACGGGGGAAATGTTAGAAAAATATGTATTAATGTACATGTTTAGTGCTTATTAGAAGCTAAAAGAGTTAACACATTTCATTCTATTTTATGTACAGCTTAATTCTGCATGAAATAATAAGATGCTTTTTCAAACTGCAGTATGCTTTCTGAAATTGCAAGATGCTCTCTGACCTAGTATTTGCTAGCACAGCAAAATTCATGTTTATGCCTTTTGGAAATTTACTGAGAAACAGGTGATTATCTGCTAGGTCAGGAAAATGAATAGTGAATGAATAGAACAATACTGTTTTCTATAATGTGATTGAATATGAACAATCAGCTTTGTTCGTGTTATGAGAATATGCACAGCTGCGGAAAAGAAAAGATACATCAAACAAAGACTACTTGAAGAAATGAACTATAATCTGTACTTGCTATGTGCTCAAATTAGCCATAGTACCTTGAATGGTAACATTGCATAGTGAGAAGTCATATCTGACCGGTGGTCATCAAGGCCACGTTGTTTTTCTTAGGAAGTTTTTTTGTAAACTTGATATGCCAGCAGAAAATCATGGACAAACAGCTGCTGTGAAATAATATTGAAAGAACTTGTGGTTTATTACGTCAGCTTAGTAGGCAATGCCTTGTAAGAAATGTATAAGAATATCTTCACTTCCTGATTCTAGTTAGACAAACTCTGTATTAGCACGTTTTTGTCTCCTTGCTGCAAGATTAAAGTGCCTTAACCTGAACCTGCCATGTGTTGATCATTTTGAAGTTGTTTTTCCTTTGACACCAGGCGTCTACTTTCCCCAACCAGGGATTATTTTTTAAAGCTTGTCTTGCATTTGAGGATCACAATCAACGCATCCAAATCACTTCTAGATCCTGTCCAGGTGATTGACTACATTGGGGCAATGATAGACACATTACAGTGCAAAATCTTCCTGACCTTGGAGAGAGTACAAAACCTGAGGATGCATGTCTCTCTAATCTACTATTCCCATCTCCCATCGGCAGAATCAGTGTTGAGGGCCTTGGGTTCAGTTGCGGTGACCATAACGCTTCTACCATGCGTCCGGTTACATATGAGAATTCTACAGTGGACACTTCCATTATCGTATCCAGTAGAACTCAGTCGAGTCTGTTGGTCTTCCCTTCTATGGTGGATGTGTTCTCCGGAGATCTTGGAGGGATGACCCTTTGTTCCACCCCCTGTCCAAACCACAGTGACCACGGACGTCTCCCAACTTGGGTGGGGGGCATTGTTCGGGCAGGACAGTCCAAGGCCTGTGGTCCCCTGTAGATATTAGCTTGCACATAAACATTCTAGAGATGAGGGTGGTCCTTTTAGCGTTGCAAGCCCTTCATGCCTTTCTTCCACTGGGAACCATTGCAATTCAGTCAGACAACATGTCAGTGGTCTGGTATATTAACAAATGGGGGGACCAGATCTTACCCCCTTTGTCGCGAGGCCATGAGAGTGTGGGAATGGACGATCTCCACCGGTCATTTTCTTATAGCAACGCACATTCCTTGATGGTCCAACATTCTAGCAGACAGGTTAAGTCAGGCTATTCTGATGCCTTACGAGTGGTTTCTGAATCTTTCAGTAGCGGAGCAGATCTTCCTGGAATGGGGTCAGCCTTGCTGCGATCTCTTCACATCTCCTTCCAGCGTGAAGTGCAGCGAGTTTTTCGCTCTGAACCCCCTGCCAGGGGAGTCCCCCAGAGATGCTGTAGTTCATGCTTGACCTCCCGGTCTTCTGTATGCTTACCCTCCAGTACCTCTTATTCCGAGGTTTCTACAGAAAGCTCATCGACTGGGGAGCAAAGTGATCCTCATTGCGCCATTTTGGCCTCGCCAGGTATACTTTCCCTTCCTTTGGTCTCACCTTCTGGCTCTGCCATCTATCTTGGATCCCATTCAGGATCTGATTTCACACCCATCGGGGGTTCCTCATCCGAACCTGGACAGTTTGAAGCTCACAGCTTGGCTGCTCCAGTTCCCATGATCTCTAGGACTATTGGATTATCCTCTTCAGTTAGGTCTATTCTGGTGGCTGCTCATAAGTCTTCAACCACGAAGGTTTATTGCAGCAAATGGAAATGTTTTTCCTTTTAGGCCTCTCAAAAGAGTTTAGACCCCTTCACGGCTCCTATCTCTGTCATTCTTGATTTCCTAGCCAATATTTTTCAACAGGGAGCTAGTTCTTCTACTATCAAAGTTCAGTTGGCTGCCATTTCTCATTTTCATGTGGGTGAGAATTCTGCTTCACTAGCATTCTCCAGACTGGGTTGGGAGGGTGACATAATGGTTAGGGTGTTTGCCTTACAAACACAAGGTGCAGGGTTTGAGTCTCACAAGGGATAATTGGCTAGGCCTAAAATGGCTTGCAAGGGCAGTCAGCTTAGTACTAACCTATGAACTGTGTAAAGCCTTTATTAAAGGGACTTTTCTGTTATGCCCCCCTGTCAAGGATCCTGTTCCCCCATGGGACGTTACTATGGTTCTTCAAGCTCTGGTTGCTTCGCCTTTTGAACCCGCTGCAACCACAGATCTAAAATTCTTATCTTGGAAAACAGCTTTTCTGGTGACTATCACTTCTGCTAAAAAGATTTCATAACTGCAAGCCCTGTCCATCAAAGTTCCTTATATGATTTTTTCACAAAGATAGGGTTTCCCTTTGGACCAATCCATCCTTTTATCCCACGGTGGCATCACCAATTAATATTAATCAAACCATTAATTTACCTGTCGTCTTTCCTAACTTTGCTAACAAAATGGAATATAAACTCCACTTGTTGGATGTTCATAGACCATTACATTTTTATTTATACAGGTTCAAAAATTTCTGTAAATCCAATCAGCTGTTTGCATCCTTTTATAAACCCTTTTTGGGTAAACCTATCTCCAAGGTCACTACTGCTAAGTGGATTTCTTCATGCATCCTTCAGGTCTACAAGGACAAAGGCATGTCTCCTCCGGGTCAGGTGAAAGCCCATTCCACTAGGTCTATGGCTACTTCTGCGGCCTTTTGGTCTAGAGTCTCATTGGATGATATTTGTTCTGCAGCTACTTGGTCCTCATCTCATACCTTTATTTCTCACTACAAATTGGATTTGACTTCTAGAAGGATAGCATCTTTTTGTTCTGCAGTGCTCCGGAATATCCTTCCATGAGGGCCACCCAGGAGTTTAGTAGCTGGGGACTCTGTTCTACAGGTTGAAGACCAAATGAAGTAAACTACTTCAGATAAAGAAGTTATGTACTCACCATTACGTTCCATCTGAGTAGTTCTACTTCATTTGTCTTCAGCCGTCCCTCCCTCCCTCCTTCCCCCTGACCTTATTATATGTACAGCCTGTTAGCTGCAGTTGTAGGTCATAAAGTGTTTTTCAGGTCGGGTTATCAGGATGAAGATCAGCAAACTCGATATGGGGGTTGGAAGGTAGTGGAGGTGTATTATGGGTAAGGGGGGCTGCCCGGAGCAGATGCTAGTGAAACTGCCGGCTCAGATCAGATACGGATCCGGTATCCCACAGGTTGAAGACAAATGAAGTAGAACTACACAGATGGAACTTTATGGTGAGTACATAACTTCTTCTTTTTTGTCATTGGAGACTCAGTATTGAGACACACAGATGTCCCACTCACCAGGTTGGACAAGGAGTAAGTCATGGTTAGTTGCCTGTCCGGTGCCAGGATTAGTCAGATCATGCATGCACTGAGGTCTCTCACCAATAAGTACCGTTATGACTTTGTCATAGTTTATGTTGGTGTGAATGACCTGAGACGTACCTCATTAGACTATATGAAGAGAGACATGGTTGAACTCTGAGTATATGTCCCAGACAGGTATGTCTCTAGCCTTGAGCAACATATGACCCTCACTTAGAATGATGCCACAGTAGAAACAAAAGATGATTGATTTCAATAATTGGCCCATTCTTTGGTGTCATTCAAAGGGGATCCAGTTCCTTTCAGCCTGGGAAGTCATAGTCGATAAACTGCTGCTTTGCCAGAGACAATTTGTGCCTGACATGTCTAGGCTTTTGGCTACTAGTAAAGGCTCTTGCCTCCCCCATAGTGCCTTTTTAGGCAAGGCCTCAAAAACAACACAAATGACCTGAAATTAACCAATCAGAACAAAATAAGGGTCATGCTGCTAAATGCTAGGAGCTTAAACCAAAAATTGCACTCCCTGGAAGCACTTCCATCACTAGAAGATGTAGATGTCTGTGCAGTCACAGAAATCTGGTTCAAGGCCTCAGAGAGTACCCTGACCTTGCAAGGCTACAATGCCTTCCACACCTTTAGACTGTAAAATGAACATTTGAAAACCAAAGGAGGCAGTGTTTCACTCTATATTAGAGATAAATTCACTTCCCATCTAGTTAGACTGGACAACTCCATGGAGTTTCTCCAGGTCCCGGTTACAGTGGGTAAGACCCCCATTCAAGTCATAGCCAGTTATAGATCCCCCTGCATGGGTCACGACACCCGTGAAGCCTACTTGACCAAACTGGAGACCATCCATATTTTACAGAACACACTGGTTATGGGGGATTTCAATTATTCCACCATCAAGTGGGAAGCCTACGTTACCACTAACTCACTAGAGCAAAAGTTCCTTGACTTTGTTAATTCGTGTCCCAGAACAAATTGTCCATACCCCAACAAGAGGAACAAACATTCTGGATCTGGTCCTCATCAACATGTCAAACAGATGCACTGCCACAACTGTTGGACCCTCATTAGTTAAAACCAACCACAAATCAGTCAGCTCTAACACCAGAACTCGCAAAGGGTGAAATCAGATTAAAAAACTTCATCAAGGCAAACTAATACCCTCCTAGGTGAAAACGTAAATGCATTCCATGCCACATCCCAAGTTAGAAGTCATAACAATGCAGAAGCTTACACTAAAGCCCTGGACAATCACTTGCATAAGTGTATAAACTCGGCTGTACCAGAAAGAATAAAAGCCAGACCCCCCAAGTAAAAACAAGCTGCTATGGTGGACATCCACATCAACAAACTTTACAATAAACACAAAAAATTGCTGTTCACAAAAACAGGGGCAAGGCCTCAAAAATGGAAAAGCACTCTCTTCAGCCAAATAAGACAATTTGTCAAATCCTCCTCCTTTATGAGAAACTTAGCAAGTACAACCAAGGATAACCATAAGGCCTTTTACAGCTATGTACATGACCTAAAGGGTAGGACCCAAGCATGTTGCAGAACTAGTGGCCAATGGTATCACAGACACTAACCCCACAGAGATAGCAAACCTGCTAGTGGATAGGTTTGGTGAATTTTTTACTCCCTTATCCCCTCCTAACTTATAACAAAAGGTCCTCAAAGCCTTGTCCAAGGCAAAAAATATAGCCTCTATGGGGCTAGATGACATCCCAGGCTGTCTTCTAAACAGGCTAAAACATGAAGTAGCATCACAACTAAGTACCCTTTTCAATCATACCCTAACCACAGGTTTTGTTCCTGTGGAATGGAGAACAGCAACAATTATTCCCCTCCACAAAGGTGATCTAGCAACAGACCTGGGGAATTAAAGACCCATAAGCTTGGCCAGCCTCATCTGTAAGGCCATGGAATGTATGATTATGGACCTCATAAATAAAGACATAGGTGACCTCCAAACTCTGGATCCTACCCAATTTGGCTTTGTGAATGGCAGATCCTGTCTGTTAAATCTGGTGGATTTCTTTGAAAATGTGACCAAGGCCATTGACGGGGCCAAATCTGTGCACACAACATAACTTGACCTGGCAAAGGCTTTCGACTCAATCCCACATTCAGGCATTACCAGTAAACTTAGCAAACTGAATGTAAACACCTTCGTTGTAAGATGGGTTGCCAGCTGGCTCACAAACCAGACACACACTATCAAAGTGGGTAACTCCACATCAACCAGCAGACCTGTTACCAGCGGGGTGTCACAGGGGTCAGTGCTGGGCCCCCTACTGTTTCTTTCTCAGAAGTTCAGATCAAAACTAAGTGGTTGTGGCTGACCTAGTTTGCAGTTGACTGCAAACTAGGTGCAATCATTGAAAATCTAAATGATTTCAATATACTCTAGGAGGGTCTCACACAGACCAACGACTGGTGTATTAGTCACGGTCTCATACCAAATGTAAAGAAATGCATCATTATTCCCTTCAGCAAAAACAATGTCCCTTCACACTATCAAATCAA